>NW_027272076.1:0-212680 GCF_040938485.1 Diadema antillarum | reverse complement strand
CGTATGTCTTCCTATCCATATGTGCCTTTAATTACATATTGTTTTATGTGTTTACCTTGTAATTTCAATTCTACATCATTATTTCATATCAACATGTTATTCATTTATCATATTTTCATTTCCCATATTTTGTAGATCCTCCGGGAGACGATATCATGTCACTTAAGTTCGAAGAACAGAGAGACGGTGCTGTCACAAACATTGAGATCACGTGCCACATTGATCCACGTGACCAGCCGACGCCTCCAATCGACACGTTCGAAATCTCGGTAGACGGCCAGAACATTTCATCGTCAGCTAACCCGTCCGTGGTTCTAGAATCTCGGCCTAATAGGTGCATCAATGTCAGGTGTAATGGAAGTAACAGACACGGCTCAACCTTCGCTACCGATCTGGTTTGTCACAAAGGTATATTGTCACCAAGAACAATAATGCTATATGCATACTCAGACATGCATAAAATTATTCAGATGCGAAGTCAGGTTATTAGTTGCCTTTTGTTAAGTCCCTTTCGCTGTATAGTGAAGAGAGCCCAGTCGAGTGCACGCTCGCCCGTGACAGCGAGATGGCCTTGACAAAAGGCTAGGTTATTGGTGGTAAAGGTTGTTTACTCTCTTTTAATTCATGAATAATTATTGCATTTGAAGCATTTATCCGAGTGAAGAAACTCACTGCCATAGCCTAGTCATTTTGAATTCTTTTTAACTTCTTTGCGATTCCCTTCTTCCTTGATTATTGCACACAACAGAGGACATAATCGACGTCCAGTTCAGCGAGCGTGTGGGAATGAACAACGGAAAAATCTACACGGTGGTCTGTCACATCGACGAGGGGTACCAACCGACACCAGGTATCCACACCTTCCTTATCACAGCCGATAATGTCACTCTCTCATCCTCCCGCTCGCCGTCGACTGCCTTCACTCCTCGAGCCAACGGGGGCACAGAAGTCTCTTGTACGGGTTGGAACGATTTTGGCTCCACTACTGCAACCAAGACCTTCTGCCCGTCAGGTAAAATGTGACACAGCTGTGTATTAGCAATAAACCCAACAAGTACGCCAATCTATATTAACATACTTCATACGCATGATTAGTTCAACATACTGCATCAATACTGAATGTTCAAGATACCACCCACAGCCCCCCCCCCAAAAAAAAAAATAGCAATTTTGGCGACATGAACTTTAGACTGTGTTGACAAATCTAGGGGGTGTTTTGTGTCATCCGGCATTCAAACGCACATAAAGGATAATTGAAGTTTCCTGAACATAGGTGATCAAAAGTGTGTCAAAATAATTTCACTATTGTCACCTAGTAAGTTGGTAAGTCCAAGTATCAAATTGTTTACGACATTGTGCATATTATGTCAGAAGCATTTCTACTATCATACTCATTGAAACTAACTTTCCCGTGCTGTTGTCTGTCTTATTGATATGTAACCAGTGGAGATAATCGCAGAATTTCAGCGACATCAAGGAGCTCTTTATCGGTCGTCGACGACATATGCCTTGCTGGTAGTCGTATTTGTTATGTCTGGAATTCTCTGCGTCGTCTTCGTCAACAGGAGAAAATTTGCTCTCGGAGAAGAGGTATGTAGAGTGAAAAAAAAAAAACACATAAAAAAAGACACACACAAAAATCTGTGGTCTTATCAAGTAAAAAGGAGAAGTTATCAAATTGATTAAATCTTATCTATACACAATTATTTTAGGGACATTCATCTTCAGGATATTTAGGAACAAAGATGGAACTCTATTCCTTCTAAACATTTTTTGTTTATGGTTGCAAGTTAATCATCTTTGATGCTCAATGTCTAAGATTATATCATGCGATGTTAAAGGGGATGGCTAGTAACTGATCAATGGGAATCAGTGGGAATGCTGAGGGATGATTGTACCAATCCTTGTGGGATTCATTTAAGAGTACATTAGATATCTACTGTTGGGTGAAAATTATTTGCTTCAGAACGGTCTCATATTCAAGTAATGTGCAGTTTAATGCCCCGTCACTGACCAGGCACGCTAACCTGGAAACATTAAACTGCACATTACTTGAATATGAGACCGTTCTGAAGCAAATAATTTTCACACAACAGTAGATATATGATGTACTCTTTAATGAATCCCACAAGGATTGGAACAATCATCCCTCAGCATTCCCACTGATTCCCACTGATCGGTTACTAGCCATCCCCTTTAACGTCGGAATATTCAATTAAAGGCAACGGTTACATACATGTGTGCACTCTGTAGCGATGAGGTAATTCGGTACTATGCATGTTCGGGACCATTGCTTTTGAAGACGGCATGAATTGACATCTGATATATGGAAAGACTTCGGGTACGTCTTTTCACTTCAGTTGTATTCGAAGATTTGCATTACCTATCTTTTTGTCGTACTTTCTTGATTATTTGACAAACGACATAATTTAATCATTTTCTTTCTTTCGTAATCTTTGTACAGCTGCACAGTTTCAGCCACTAAATGGACACGAATTGATTCCAAGGGGATTCAAAGATGTTTCTAGTTTGTGCTGTAACATTTTGTCAACGGGCACAATTTTCGAGGCTTCATCTTCTTTGTTTATACTAATGAAAACATACGCCACTTAATTTCCCGTTTGTATGTATGTGTGGGTGCGTCTCTGCGTGTTTGCATGATGGCTATGAAACAGAAAACCAAGCGACTCCATTGGTTCCTTTATTTTCTGCTGCTCCTGTGTAATCTATTCAGCATAATACGCAGGTCTGTTATGCATTATTTACAATATAGTAATCAACACCTTGGAGGAACAATGTTGATGATTGATGCATAATAATGGGTATCTTGAACAAAAGAGGTATTAACATTTGTTCTAAATATAAGCCAGTTTTATCAAGTTCAAAGTCATTAAATTCTGTTGCTGATTTTGTCTGAACCTAAAGTGGCTCTAGACTACCGATACCCGTGACAAATTAAGTCTCGATCGTCAGTTATATCACGATAATGTATTTTATTCATTGCTGTTGCCCGCCAGCATGCGCAAGCTGATAAAGCGACAAGACATTTTTATCTTGCACTTGCAATTTACTTCTTCTTCTTTCTTTCTTTCTTTTTTTGCTGATTTTAAAGTTTTCCAAACACGTTATACATTACAGATTACGAATTTCTAAACATTCATAAAATTCGAAAGTAAGCAAGATAATTTATTACTTTTCAACTTTTAAAACCAGTGTTAAGTTTATAATTTCTCAGCCGTATCATCTCATGTTGCCCTCCGCGGTATCGTAGTGATTAGTCGTAATGATATCTGTACTTCAAATATCTCCCGTGATCCACAAAGTAAATATCATCAGCCAATAATTAAGAAACCACGACCTTACCATTGCGGCCTTAAATCGCCATTGTCGGTTGAACAACGCAGGCCAACAATCCAGCGCGAAATATGACAGTTTTTGTCTTTTGAATTTGATGTCAGAGGAATGCTTCTGAATGTGTAATAAGGTAAGATGTGATCAACATCACGTCTTCTAAGTTGCCTGAAGTGGTACCAACTGTTTCCAGTGTTTTGCGAGCACTTCAAAGTAATAAATTCGATAACTTTCTAATTTCAGAAGTTTGACGAAACCTCAAACGCTCTGTTTGTTTATTTGTTTGTTTGTTTGTTTGAGTTGAATATACGCAAATGTAATTAGGCTTTGACATCTCTTCTCATAAAATGAAAAAATGAATGTATTTCTCTTGAATGTACAACTTCCGGAAGAGGAATTGAAGAATATCAACAAACAATGAAAACATGAAACTTGCACTGTGGTATTTTGTTATACTTCATTAGTGTGTTGCCAATAACAAACTTGCCTGTTTGACTTGTATCAATATTCCCTTTGTAATGAATCAGAACCGACATTCAACTTGAACAACCATATGAATGATGGTTGTTCAAGTTTAATGTCGGTTCTGATTAATTACAGAGGGAATAATTACACAGGTCAAACATATATATGTATATATATATATATATATATAATTGTATATATATATATATATATATATATATATATGTATATGTGTGTGTGTGTGTGTGTGTGTGCATAGGTAAGGACACAAAAGAAAACCTTAATTATTTTTTAAGATCGCCAAAGATGTACGCACTTCCAATCATTATTATTTTGATTAACCAAACATTACTTTCATCACGGTTTCCCTGAAAGTGTATTGTTTCATAACCATACTATATCCATCCCAAACATTTATTACATTCTCTGAAAATCTTTTAAGTGAGCAGAATTCATTGTTTCCTTGCAAATTTACGAGATTTTTTCTTGTACCAAGTCAAATGAAGACTGCCAAAGTTATACCTATATGTAAGAAAGGGGAGAAAAATGATGTCAATAATTACAGACCAATATCGTTATTAACTTCAATTTCTAAAATTTTGGAAAGAATAGTATATATCCGAACTGTAAAATTTTTTTCAATATGAGTAATATATTTACGAATTTTCAATTTGGATTCAGAGAAAATCACAACACCACTCACGCTTTACTTACCTTTGTGGAAAAGATTACACATGCACTTGATACATTTTTCGCATACAATAGGCATCTTCCTGGACTTTTCAAAGGCTTTTGATATACGATTAATCACGGTATACTTCTCTCTAAGTTATCCCATTATGGTATTCGCGGAAAAGCCTTGCAATGGTTTACGAGTTATATATCTGACAGATTTCAATATGTCCATGTGAACAGTTTGATTCTTCTATGAAGAAAATAGAATGTGGTGTTCCGCAAGGAAGTTTGTTAGGCCCACTGTTATTTATATTTTTTTATTTATTTTATAGATCTTCAGATAAGCTCTCTTTCATACTATTCGCTGATGATTCCAATCTTTTTTATTCCCACCCTGACCCTTATACTTTAATTAGTACAGTGAATTATGAATTGAAGAATGTCTCACAATGGATATATGCAAATAAATTGTCACTGAATATTGAGAAGACAAAGTATATGTTTTTCACTAATTCTTTAGATAGATTACCAGGTAAGGTTATATTTGACACTACTCCTCTAGAAGAGGTTTCGTCTATTAAATTCTTAGGTGTTTGTGTTGATAATAAGTTATCATGGAAGTGTCACATAAACAATATTTGTAATGTAATTGCACGTAACATAGGCATAATGAATAGATTGAAATATTATCTTTCTTCTTCGGCTTTAATTACGCTTTTTCAAGTTTGGTATTGCCGTACTTGAATTACGGAATTCTTGCTTGGGGGAATACATATTTGACATTGTTAGATAAACGTTTTCTTCTGCAAAAGATGGCGCTCAGAATCGTTTTTAACCTTCATATCCGAGCACATACTGACAAGCTTTTCCTTGAGCACAAAATTCTGAAAATAAAAGAGTTGTAGTTGTTTCAAACTTGGTCAATTTATGTTTAATTACAACTCCAACCATCTACCCAAAATATTTTATTCTTTATTTCACCGTAACAGCCACGTACATAATTATCCCACGAGACAATCTAAAGAATTCCATCTTCCCTTAGTGAGAACTGTACACACTCAAAATACATTTGTTTATACTGAACCCAGATTTTGGAATAGCTTAGATAATGATCTAAAAGAATCTGTGAAGTTAATTACATTTAAGAATAAACTCAAAAAATATTGTTTTCTAAATATACCAGTTAATTCTGTTCAATGAAAAAAACCCGTCATGTTTCACTTTTCTTTGAGATTCTGTAGTGTGTCCACAGACCTTTTTCATCCCTCTCCTTTTCCCTCTCCTTTTCCTTCTCTATTCTTCTCTGCTCCTCTTTCCTCGTTCGTCGTTGTCCAGTATCTGTCTGAGTGCATTTCCTCAAATTCTGTTATTTCTGTGTATTGTGTTATTGTTGTTGTTGTCGTCGTTATGTTTTTTGTGACCGATTGCATATCTTCCTTTCCGTTCAATTTTCCTGGCACACCTGGCCCCATAGTATCTGTGCCACAAATGTGATATGTTCCATAATTTATACGTTTGCATCCTAAAATCCTAGTATACAAATATCGACTGCTGCAGAGGGAGATGGTAAAACTATTTGCACCGAGGTGATGTCTCAACAGTGCTATGTCCCGAGACGAAGTCGAGGGACATGGCACTGTTGAGACATCACCGAGGTCAAATAGTTTTACCATGGCCCGAAAGAAAGCAGTCGATATTTGTTTTTATATCCCTCTCGAGCATTTTACTAGAGTAATGACGGTTCCCTTTTGGAAAAAGTGTGCAGGTTTTGTGAACGATAAATCTAACGTTAGGCCGTAGCAGTGCAGCAGCAGTGCGTGCAGCGCGTAGCGAACGACACCGCTGCGCTGTTGTTGATTCCTACGAACACAGAGCTACACTACAGCGTGCAAAACTCCGAAAGATCGAGGAGGTCCAGGACTACGTTAGAAGTAGGTCCTAGGCCTAAAGCGGCTTCGTTACCCAGATCATCTTCAAAATCGGTTTTAGTTTATTCCTAATTCGTACCTGATATGGTGTCCTCCTGCGATCATTCTTCCGTTACTTGAAGCAGTCACTTTGTCAATTGAGCTGAATGCATTGATCACACGTCCACTAACGTTACACACCCACGCCATCGCACCACAGATTTCTGAATGCTGTCGCACACCGCGCGCACCGCGCTCTAGCTCTCTTAGCGCTAGCTAGCTAGCTACAAGCCACAGGACTAGACTGTCGCTCAAAAGTATCGTTACTACGCGCACTGCGTACATTCTTAAGTGAGAAATGTAGATATCGATCACACGATCACGATTGGGTGCAAATCGTGGATTCCCAAAAGTACTATATCCCGCTGGCTAGTAACCAATTGCACCACATCCAGCTGCTCGTAGCTAGCTAGTGAAACTACACCATGTTCGTGCTCTGTACAATCCTATGGCAAGAAGCTTTACATGAGGGATATAATAAGTATTGTTCATAGTATCAGCATCATTATATCCATGAGTAAAATGTACAATAGTATATAGAAGAATTTACAATGAATATATTGGTATAACAAATTGGTGCTGTTGTTGTTTTGTTCCAGTGTTCCACGTCTTACAAGCGTGGCTTTTTTAGTGGAACACTGTTTTCCATCATTGTGATTATTTACAAAGTGCATTGTTTCGTTTTACGACATCATTCGTGTATAATATACTTTATATTGTATTGAAAAAAATCCTTTATCAGACGAGTGTAAGAGAAATGAAAAGAAAAATTGTATCTGGATTATGTCAATTTTTTCTTTTCTTTTCTTTGTGATGATGGAAATAAATAAAATATTGAATTGAATTGAATTGAATTGAACGATTGATCTTTGCAATATGAAACTTAGGGTATACGAATCTGATATTGTGCCATTGGGAAAATGAAATATTCTTTTCACCTCTGTTGTGTCGGGATATTCTTGTTTGTTTCGTTTTGCTTCTTTTCTGTAATCTGCCAATGATCAAAACATTTTTGTTGCCTCTATGATTAAGATGATATGAAATAACGTGATCACAAATTCTTTATATAAGCGGAAATCCAGTAAAATCAGTGCTGAAAATATGATTGTTACCATTAATCCATTCATCAGTCATCTTTCCATAACTTATTATATTGATTATATTGCTATCACCAAAGCTGGGATGATAATATATCATTACAATTATGAAAATAATAAAGAAAACGAAATATTGCACATATTTTTAAAAAAGGTATATAAAATGTGTTGAGACTATGCCTCCATAACATGTGTGATTATACCTCAATCATTATACACATTATGTTTTTAACAAATACATTTCTAGAAGCCCATTTTATTTCTTTTTATCAATCATCCCACAATCTGATAAAGTCCCCGGCTAGGAGCTAATGTATGAAATCTACCATAGCAGCCGCTGCGAACAACGTTAGGACAGTTTCCAGTCTGAGCCTATATCCACACACAAGTTTAGCAGGGCACGACATCTTGAGTGGTGTATTACACATCTTATTGCTGGACCTTCAGTCCTGAAGGCCGATGGGGCGGAGTTGTGGGGCTGGATGACTGGTTCCTCAAACGGCTTGGTCTCTTTCGACGAACTGAATGAGAAAATAAAGTTCCAATGAGACAGTGAGAGTGAGAGATCTCGTACTGTATATTACTGGACAGATGGACGAATAAAGGCTCTACATGAAACAGAAATGTTAGGGGAAAATAATTTGTATGTGTTGTACAATCAAATATTATAACTTCTATACTTAATTAGACTGTAAATTGACTAATAATAAACAGTGTTAATTCAGCATATCTTCCGAACGTGTTACAAGTGCGTCCTACTCAAGTAAACAGGTGTAAAGGCAATTGGTAGGTCAGAGTGTCTCTTTGTAATAAGTGCAGAAAACGAGACCTTAAAGGGATCGTATAGTTTTGGTTGAGACCTAATTTCAGGTTTCTAACATTTTTGGTGAGATAATGAGAAACCTCTGGTGAAATATGAAAGAGCATGTAATTCTACAAGGAATTCAATGTTTATTTGATGAAAATTGGTTATGAAATGGCTGAGATATCCAAAACAGAGCGATTCTAGTAAAGTGTGGGACCCACACTTTATTACGATCGCTTTGTCTTACTTTGTTTTTGGATGTTTCAGTCATTCCAAACCCGATTTTCATCGAATAAAACTTTGAATTCCTCCTAAAATGGTATGCACTGTATACATTCATAAGTGTTACACTGAAAATCATGAACGCGATCATGAATTTTGACATTGTACAGTCCCAAAACGGCCGTTTGTAGCTTGGCCTATATTTTTTCGCTTAGGAAATTAAGGGGGGAGGGGGATGGGCGCACCGGGCGCAACTGCTGGCAATTACTGGCAGCAACATCAGGAAAATGACATAACGATTAAATGCGAGCGAGCGAAGCGAGCGAGCTTGAAGATTTTGACATTTTACGGTCCAAAAACTGCCGTTTGTAGCTATATTTTTTCGCTTTGAAAATTAAGGGGGGGGGGGGGGGGTCCCACCGGGCGCAACTGCTGGCAATTACTGGTAGCAACATCAGGAGAATGGCATGACGATTAAATGCGAGCGAGCGAAGCAAGCGAACTTGAAAATTTGGACATTGTACAGTCCAAAAACAGCCGTTTGTAGCTATATTTTTTCGCTTAGGAAATTAAGGGGGTGGGGGCGCACCGGGCGCAACTGCTGGCAATTACTGGCAGCAACATCAGGAGAATGACATAACGATTAAATGCGAGCGAGCGGAGCGAACGAGCTTGAAAATTTTGTATATTTTACAGTCCCAAAACTGCCGTTTGTAGCTGTATTTTTTTCGCTTTGAAAATAGGAGGGGGGGGGGGGCACACCGGGCACAACTGCTGGCAATTACCCGGCAGCAACATCAGGAGAATGGCATGACGATTAAATGCGAGCGAGCGAAGCAAGCGAGCTTGAAAATTTGGACATTGTACAGTCCAAAACGGCCGTTTGCAGCTATATTTTTTTCGATTAGGAAATTAAGGGGTGGGGCGCACCGGGCGCAACTGCTGGCAATTACTGGCAGCTACATCAGGAGAATAACATAACGATTAAATGCGAGAGGGCGGAGCGAGCGAGCTTGAAAATTTTGACATTACAGTCCAAAAACTGCCGTTTGTAGCTATACTTTTTCTCGCTTTGGAAAGTAAGGGATGGGGGCGCACCGGGCGCAACTGCTGGCAATTACTGGCAGCAACATCAGGAGAGCGAGCTAGCTTGAAAATTCTACAGTCTTAAAACTGCCGTTTGTAGCTATATTTTTTCGCTTTGGAAATTAAGGGGGAGCCCGGTGCGCTCCCTCCTCCCCCCCCCCCCCCCCCCTCCCCTGGATCTGCCACTGGTAGTCAAAGGTGTCGGTTTATGTTCATGATTGGGGGAGGTATGACCAGCGAGGTGGCGTCGAAGTGACCAAGCGGGGGAAGAATGTCCAAAATCTGCACTTTAGAGCATCCCCTTATTGTTTGTGTTTGTGTGTGTTTGTGTGTTTTATATGCATGGAAAAGTTAGGAAATAGCCCAGGTCAAGTCTTATTATTGACAATGCAAGGCATTTTGATATAGACAAGTATGTAAAGCAGCACTGCAAAATCAATGATCTAGCTTTGATATAACAAAACATATAAGGTACAAAGGTGTACATTCTACATCACATTGCGCAACATTGCAGCGACTCTTTTTTGCCGTTCGGATGTTCTGAGTACACTGCGCACATCCTGCTTATATTCCGAGTGCCAACCAGGAATCACGCTGAATCACAATCTTTTGTCGGCTCCGGGCTTTTTGAACAATGTTTCACAGTATATACCTCTTTAATTACTAAACCCTTTGCTAAACCCTTGAATTACCATTTTGGTAAGTCTTTTTTTTTTTTTTTTTACCAGCGGATTGGGGGGGGGGGGCATATGCCCCCCCCCCCCCCTGCCCCCTCCCCCGTAGTTACACCACTGCATGCCCCTGCATACGAGGGTGCTTTTGCCTTTTTAGAATTCAGATGAAAATATCTTGTAAGCACATTTATGATGTAATGTGGGGAAATTTCGATCCCAGAAGTGTATACTATTTTTTTTAGGGAGGGGGAGGGGGTACCCTCCGTTAATTGAAAGTATCTAGTTTCAAGTTTATTTATTCATTTGTCTTTCTTCCAACAATAGGCAATATAACAATAACATAACAATAACATTGACACTTTCTTTCAGGAATATGTAGGAACAACAACAACTAATACTAAAAGTTTTGCAAATACATAAGTATATGATTACATGTACATGTGAAATGATAAAGAAAGGGTAACAAATATTTTGAAGCATAGATATCTCCTCCCACCCAAGGAACATTTGCATTTCTTTTAACTGAAGTAACAGACCTGGTGCACACTTTATGAAACATTTTGAAATCTGTCAATCTAAAGTGTAGAAATGACTGAACGGGGAGGGTATGGGAGGGGTTAGGCCTATCCCCCTCTTACGCGAGGGAGATTTTGTATTTTCAGAATTGAAATTCAGCCATCTTTGGGTAAAATATTTAGACAGTTTTCTATCAAAAAAGTAAGAACATTTCCACATCTCGGGCGTTACGAGGAGGAGCAAAATGATATGTTTGTCCACAATACTTTTATGGGGGAACCATCCCCCTCCATCGACGCCTCTGCATAATATACGAGGGAGCTTTTGTACGTGAAATATCTGCTCTCTTTGATCAATATTTAAGGAAATAAAACGTCAATCTCAAAATAGTGTACAAAGTCTATCAAAAGGGACCCAGTAGCGGAGCTTTTGCATATTTGTGATTGCAATTCAGCGATCCGGTGCATAATTCTGGCGATAGTTGTACAATTTTCCATAAAGAAAGTTCGAGATTTGTCCTCATCTCGGGAATTGCTTGGGGGACAAATGATTTGTCTGCCCCCAACATTTCCACGCCCCTGATCATCCCTGGGTACTGAGTATGCCCATAGATGTATCAGAGTCATCAGGAATGATTCAGGAAATGGGGGGGTGGGGGTTCAATTATGGCGGTATAGTTTTTGTTATTGTTTGTTTGTTTGTTTTTGTACATATTTTGCAGATGGTCCTGAGTTGCTCGCTTCATAGCATGTTTACATGTAAGCCTATATGCTATTTGACGTTGTCAACGTCTGGACCATACCTTATGTCGATATTACTTTCTTCGCGAGCGAGCGGAGCGAGCGAGCGCTTGAGAAAACTATGTATCATCTATAGAATACTGTTCAGCTCTGTTCCCTGTCTGAAGGCGGGCGTACGAACGTCATACAATATGCCAAAATTGATACAATCACATTTCTACTTCCTCCATTTTTTCCCCTCAAATTTCAGGGGGGATGATTGTACAGGCCATCCCCCCTCCTCCATTTCAGGGGGGGGGGGGGGGGGGGAATATATCCCCCCCCCCCCCCCCGGGATTTACGCCCATGGTCAGAAGTGACCCGGAAATGGTTCCGTTGGGGTCACACACCGTTCCGGGTCAAAAATGACTTGGAATTTGGTCATGAAGACCCCGAATGGGGTCACCCTGGCCCAATTCATGACTCTGGATGGGGTCATATCTGGCCTCATTCCTTGTCATTTCTGACCCGGAACGGTGTATGACCCCAACGGACCCAGTTCCGGGTCACTTATCTGACTCGGATTTTTTTAGAATGTGAACTATATGTCATGCAGTTGGTATCAATATTTTTGTCTCTGAAACATGACTTTGTGCACGTTTTGTATACTATGTCTTCGCTGGTGTCTAAATATTTTACTCAATATGTGCCTTGTTATAGTGAGGTAAATTGTTTTTGTTTTGTTTTGTTTGTTTGTTTTTTGATACGCGATGCATGTTCATCAACATCAAAAGCCATCTGGACAAAACTATTGGTTCGCAGTGTTAATATGGTTATATCGCAGAGCATGATAAATAACCACATCGAGCGATGATCCTTCGTCTATGATCTATTTATTTTTTTACACAAGATCCCGTCCTCAATTGATATGCGACGCCATAAAAATGTGATTTGGTATAGGCCTGTCATGCGCTTGGCAAACATAACAGGCAATGGTTTGATGACATTAAAGTGTTACAAAATTATTACCCTGAGTAGTAATCCATGAACTATATAGCCCTGCAGCTTGTCTAACACTTGTAGAGTGAAAAAAAAAAAGATAGAGTAGGGAAAGAGTGCATGGATAAAGAATACGCACATAAACAGATCAGCAAACGACAAAACATCAAAACAACAGAGTATTCGGTTGCCGAAGTACACGAACTATATTTAGATTGGAATGGACTCCTCAGGAACAAAGTCCAACTCCGTATTTGGAAGTTTTCGAAGCGATTTTAAACCCACATTTTGTTCAACTGCTCATTAAATAGTCGTTTGTTTTTGTTTTCTAACTCTTTAAAGTATTTTATTTGGTTTCTCATGTAGCACTGTGATTAAAGCACCCATTTAACATAGTTATCATCACAGCGCTGTCAACATTGTCACTATAATAATAATAGGCCTAGTAATAACTAGATCCAAGAACGTGTCAAGCGTAACAAATTGGGAGATCCGATATATTCGGAAATAAATGATTTCTGAGATTCTCATTGAAGAAAAGGGAATCAAATCTGTCATGCCTAATCACAGATTTAAAATGGAAAGGGCATTAGTTAGGCGCCTTACTGGTATTTCTAAGCGCACAAAAAGACAAAGAAAATAAAAAACCAAATAACACTTATAGGACAATGCAAAACGAAAACTACACTCGCAAACGAAGAAGAAGAAGACAAGAAAAAACAGTGCATAATTATTATGATACAGTACTCTTAAAAAAAAAATCGAGTGAAAATATTCACTCTTAAAGGAGTGAATACAAAAAAGGGTGAATTTTGAGTGAAATTGGAGTGAATTTTGAGTGAAAATGTTCATTTTCACTCATTTTGGAGTGACCTCAGGGATCACTCGAAGATTTTGAAGTGATCCCTGAGGTCACTCTAAACCGAGTGAAAATGAACTCCTTTAAGAGTGAATATTTTCACTCGATTTTTTTAGAGTATGATACAATAATGTTTGTGTGTGTGTGCGCGCGCCTCCAGAAAAAAAAAAAATCACAAAGTTCTGATTAAACAGATGGGTTTTTAGAAGGATTTTAAATGACTCAATAGATGAGCTATTATCTTTGTTACATCATTATTACTACTTCTATCTTTATAATGTGATATTATAAATGATATTGTAGATAGATTATTATTGATTCAGTATTTATGCAGTACCACTACTGTTATAATTTTGTTTTTATGCTATTATTATTATTATTATCATATCACTCTAATCGTTATTGTCATTATGATTATTTTAATTATTACATTATGTAGACACCAAAAGGATTTCTTCAGGTTTCTTTCATGCACAATAAACAGGAATGTCATGGCATTCGTTCGAGTGAGGTTTGAAAGAAAAAAATCGCGTTTCAAGTGGTTTTTATCATTCGCAATAAAGGTGATTTTAGAACTACACTATTAATGTGCTTATTTTGTGTTGCAAATAAGAGAAATATCGATATTAGCTGTCATATATACTATTACTGCTTCGTATAACATCCATGTCGATGTGTTTTAGCATATTAACACATTTTATTCGCCGTGCTTATGAAGTTATACCAGGTATTTGTGCTATGAAGATGCGCATCAACTTCACAAATTAATTAGTCCATGGGCCAGGCCAGATATTGGTACCATCTGAGGTGGCAAAACCTTTTTGGTGTCATTTTGTTTGTCGGGCGTAGATATGCTTATCAAGCTATGATAGCATTTCCAAATGAGTAGCTTAGTCATAGCAAATGAATTTTTAACCAATTTGGTCTCGTTGTTATATCCCTATACAACACTGTACTTCTGAATCGAAACTAACCGCTACAGTAAAGAAGAGCACTGTCTTCTGTATGTTCCATAGGGCTGTAAAATGCAGCTCTATGGTATGTTCACAGGTGTTCTATTGTAAACGCGGTGCGCTTAGTCTTTATTCAAGGCAGCGAAGGGAATATCCAAAGGTTATGATGTCCACAGCGCTTAGTCTTTATTCTAGACGGCGAAGGGAATATCCAAAGCGTATGATACAGTGTATATCCTTTTATCTAAAAACAACAACAACAACAAAAGCAATTCTTCGTGAATTTTACCGTATATTTCAATTATTTATCATTTTCCGGCGAAAACGCTACGGTGAAAACGCTGATACCACGCCAATGTCGCTTTATTTCCCTCCAACAATATAAGATAATGCAAAAACAATGTACCGGTACACTACGATACATTATAATGAATGATATTGTAAATGAACAGAGTGATTTTTGTTTAAAACTGATGTATTTGTTGATAGGGTAGTATAAAAACAGTATAGATAATCCCTTTTATGAGGAACTTTAGATATGATAACGGCACATTGGTCTAGATAAAGACTAAGCGCACCGCGTGACAGCTGTGGACATCATAACCCTTTGGATATTCCCTTCGCTGCCTTGAATAAAGACTAAGCGCACCGCGTTTACAACAGAACACCTGTGGGCATACAGAAGGCAGTGCTCTTCTTTGTATAGCGGTTTAGTTTCGATTCAGAAGTATAGGGATGTAAAAAATGTACCAAATTGGTTAAAAATTCATTTATTATGACTAAGCTACTCATTTGGAAATGCTATCATAGCTTGAGAAGCATATCTATGCCCGACAAACAAACTGACACCAAAAAGGTTGTGCCACCTCAGATGGTACCAACAACCCATTTTTCGGGTCTTGGCCCATGGACTAAATGTATTCTCACGTTCGATGGTTTTATTCTCACAATCTCGTTCTGAGAATAGGGATGCAGTTAACGCGTGTGTATTTTTGTTTCTGTGTGTGATGTGTGTGTGTGTGTGTGTGTGTGTGCCACGTTGGTTATCCGATCTGCTGATTTCTCATATTTCTTTCGAGTGGTCATTTTTTTTTTTTTATATGACGAAAATATTTCCCAGCACCATGCATTTTCAACTTAAAGTTCATTTTGATATTAGAAATAGAATACGATCGGACAAAAACACAACACTTTGAATTTCATCATGTAAACTAAAGAACGTTTTGGATAATGGAGAGTTTCACATGTGATGGTGATAATTGGTCATGGCAACGCAAATATAAGTGATGACGTCATCACATTCAAAATCACATCGTTTGATTATTTCTTGACATTTGAAACATCAAAGCATTTTATAATAATTACAACCACTTTCTCCCTTTTACATAATAGGGACAGTGTCGTGTTAAAAGGCTGCGGCGATTTGAGGATACAACTTATTTGTTTTGATTTCATTATAAAAGATTCCACGTACCCACCAAAGCTACTGAATAGACTGTGAGACAATGGTAGCATGACCTCTATACCATTATTTGCGACTGTTATCACAGTGACTTTTTCTTAAACTATATCAAAGTAAGCTTTACAAGCGTGCGAACTCCTTTGATCATTAAAGATTATAGGCCGGAGAAACAATTGAGAGGCAGTTTCCTTGTATTATGTATGCCTATAAAAATATGAAATGTTTCCTTTATAGAACTTTACAACGTTTCTATACAAAGTACTGCAACACACTGTGCTGCATATAATGGGGTTATGGTTAACGAAAATTCGATCCATCTCTTTGATTCTTTTTGAGTTTCCTAACAACATGTAGGCCTATTATACAAGTTTGACCCGTGAATGTTTTCGCACCAACAAGTTAGTGTCCAGCGGAGCAAATATAGGATTATTGTGTTGATGTTGTACTATTACTCGTATATCGTGATCACCCTATAATGTGTGAACCGTGTCATGGTCATAAGACAAGTACGCCTGTGAACGACAGGAAAACGGATATGAGAACGTCTGATTGTGATCGTGTCGCATTGGAGTCCTCGAATATCCTATCTAAGTGAGTTTTCCAGCCATTTTCCAGTTTCACCCGATGCCATGTGCTGGCTCCATGTTTGCTAGAGCGCAAGTTCATTCATTGTTTTACGGATCACTACTCAAGGCACCGTCGACAATTACAAATAATGTAAACAGTATTAACGAAAATAAAGTAAACAAAAAACAAACAAACAACATGCCGAAATCTTCCGAATGCTCAATTGCTGTATATACATATTTCGTGATTTTGTCCGCTTATTTTGCTCGTCTTTCTTATACACCCTGATATATACTATAAGAAAGATTGTGGAAAGAGTGGAAAGATTGCAGGTTTCATGCTTGAAGATAAACGCCCTAGAGCTGTTTTTGTGCGGGTGTAGGTGTCGGCCATTTCACCGGGTTAGCACCCTGCTCTTTGCGATTAACTCCTTGGATGAATGAATGAAGTTGGATCTTTTACATGCATGAGTTGTGACTCTCTCATCACACACGGGACCTCCATTTTATGTCCTATCCGAGGGACAGTGTTTGCCCATTACTAGAGGGGACAGCATAATTACAAAGGGGGACGGTATGATTACACCTGACATATTTATGTTACATATAGGTAAAGGTACAAACTTGAACCTAAATTATTTTCGTATTGAGAGCGTACAATTAAAACGCAGGTGATTGATGACATTGTTGACTACAGAATCATGGAAGGTGAAAATGATATTGATGCGACGACGTGTCACGACAGCCGCGTGATTTAAAATCATCATAGAAAATAGTAATTGTATATGATATACTTGAAGTCGATTCTAGTGGTATATAAAAGGGGAGGGGAGTATATTTTCATGCATTCTTCTGGTAAATCATATTGTTATCGGTAACTACAACGCATTGGACACTGTAATGTATTGTACCTTAAATTCATCTCTCCGTATCCTCTGCACGCACCCATGTCCATCATGTGATTGTGATATTGAACTTTGACCTCTGTTGTAAGTGGTGTCCTCCCCCGACATCCCAACCGCGTGAATGATATGCCACGTGCTGTGACGTCACTGGTGGAGTTGCTTGTAGATGTAGAATTTCGTCATTCATTGATATTAGATTCTTTTAAGTACACCCTTTTTCATTTGAACTTTGATCGGAAATACTCCATAAAGCGTTCATTGTAGACTTTAGCGCGACTATAAAGTAATGTACACCTTGTAATTAGAAGAGTCGTGCTGTATGCCGCATTTATTTTGTCAGTGAGTAAACGACAGTCTTTGAATACCCGTTAATACTGTAAACGCAAAAATATTCGGCATGAAACTTTCGTGAATTGGAGCTGACGGCATTTTAAAACTTTTGCGACACGGCACTGACATTCATTGCATTGTGCAGACAAACGCCTTTAACTTTCGCTAATCTTGGCTCCTCGCGAAACGCGAAAGTGTTGTGCCAGCCAAAATATCTGTTGTTTTACAGTATTTCTTTTAACCCTGAGTGTCTCGAACCCGTCTTTTAACCCTGAGCGTCTGCATAGTGTGCCATGCAGCTTCTGTTGGGATTATGTAAGCAACAGATAGAAAAGAACTAGTCTCTTCCGAAACTGTCACTCGTTTCCATGTAACATTATGTATATATCAAAACCAGTTTTAAATTTCGAAACAAAATATCATATTGTTTGGCACCGTGTGGAGACGCACTTAAAGTAAGCAATCGCAAAGATTTATCGATGACTAGAGCCACGAGATATCTTGGGTGTACGCTAAATCTACGAGCTGCGGGGAACCCCATTCTAGTTTGTAGCGTCATGTATTATGCACAAAATAATCAACGAACTTGCAAGTTAGCTGCACTCTTCGATCGGTTTAGAGATCAGAGTTTGTTCTAGTAATCTATCGTCGCGTAAATATCAGGTTTATTGTGAGCGTTGAGTATTATTTCTTTCAGTTCTTTGGTTCAATCAACGAGTGGGACCCTCGCTTGAAAGGATGATCTTAAGATCATGTGGGTGCACGTCGTAGTTTAAAGCTTCTATGCAAGCTGATAGACCTATAATCAAAGTTTAGAGCTTCAAGTTGATTAATGGCTCGGTCACAAATACCATAAAGAACTGCTGCGAACGCCGTACGAACGATTTTAGACAATTTCGTGAGATCTTCTTAAGAAGGCCGTACGAAACCAGCGTTCGTACACCGTTCGTAAGTTCGTAGCCTGGTCGATGGTCTTGTCCAAAATTTTTTAACTTCGCACGAAACCCTCTCTTCGTAAGGCGGTCGTAAGAACGTCGCACGAACATCTTAAGAACTACGCAAGATTTTGTTGGGTCCAGAGACAATTCTAGAAGCCTTAAATTCTTACGATGATTGTAAGAACGCCTTAAGTCATTCATAGATGGCTCTTACGTCTTTTGTAAAAATGCCTTACGTACGGAGATTCGTACGGCGTTCTTACGAACAACTCTTCAAGTGATTTTAAGGCGTTCGTAAGGGACTCGTAAGGCGTAGGTACACAATTTGTCCAACTGTTAAGTTTTGAGGGTATAAAGCCAAACGCGCGAAGTTCAAATCCTCCCTCTGTTCTTGATAGTCACTCACATGTGAATCCACATGCATTCTAGCGTCTTTTTAACGCGACAAAATATACCAAAAAAAAAAAAATCGTAAATCTTCTTACGAATGACTTCAGAGTGCCGTGAGTTACACGTGCAACCATCTTGCGAGAAAAAGAAATTGTGAGATGGCCGTAAGTTTGACGAAAGAACTACTCAAAGCATTCTTACGAAAAACGTGACGAGTTCTAGGGCCATTGCGTAACTGAAATTCGTTTCTCTAAAAGGTCTTAAGTTGTTCTTGCGAAGTAAACAGCGTTCGTACGAAATTCGCAAGAAGGCCGTAAGAATCTGTGCCCCATCTACGAATCTCTACGAACTACAGAATTCGTACGAACAGTGACATTCGTACGAACGCATCGTTCGTCAAAACCTTTGTGACGTAGCTTTAAGATATAAACGTCGTGTAAACCTTAACAAAAATAATGGCTATTCTCAGTGAGCTCATCACGCCATGTACTCTGATCTTTGTTTACTCCTTTCGTCATGCAGAGGTTAAAGGTTACATTGGTCATAACGATGCTAAAACTATCATGAGCTTTTCATTTATGAACCGTTCCTTTTAAGGAATGCTCCCTGTGACAGTAATTTGAAGGGTAACACTCCGTTCCTCTCTTCCTTTCTTTCCGTCTTTCTTCCAGCTAACTGATGAGGCAAGTCGTCTGGGAATCTATTCAAAGGCTGAGCTGTCTACTTCACGGACTGTGCAATATAAACGACTTCAAGAGAGCATAAGCCTCCCAGTCTTTTAAATTCTATGACCGTCCAGCTTCGATTCGGCCGAGATGAACTCGATAGAGCCTGACGAAAGTGACGTCCTCAACGGGAACTCAAATGACCACTATTTCACGGACTGCGCATCTGCTTCGTGGGGTGCCAACGACGGTACGCGCGCGCATGACGACGGTACCCGCGAAAATGAGGCAGTTCACAGTTCTGATTCTGCCAAGGACACCATGACGACCCAGATCTCTGCTCGAGAGCGCGCCCGAAAGCGTCCTCTAACGATAGAACTGATCGTCCTCCTGGTGTCTGGTGCCTTCGGGGCCCTCGCCACGGTCAACGGCCAGTACATACGACAGAGAATCAGTGACTCGCACAATCACACCGGCGTGAACACGACCGACGGTGACCTGTGCAGTAGCAACGGGACCGGGGAAGTCGAGGAAAAGATCCAGGAGGAAACAGCGCAGTGGACGGTGGCACTTGCCTGCGCTGGCGCCTTTCCGGGAATGTTTTCAACACTTCTTATCGGAACACTGAGCGAGCAGTACGGCAGACGTCTTGCCATCCTACTCCCTACCGTAGGCTTCCTCGTAAAGGCTGTCGTTGCACTGCTAGTTATGAACCTGGAGCTACCACTTGCCGTGTTTTTGGCTGGGGAATTCTTTACTGGCTTCACGGGAAGCCTGGCGCTCTTCATGGCCGGATGCTTCAGCTATGTGACAGACATTACGGACGAGAAGCAGCGAATGGTGCGGATTGTCGTCATAGAGATCCTGATCTTCATTGGGATCGGCGTCATGCAGATTGGTCTAGGCTACATGCTACACAGCGTTGGCTTCGCCCTCACGATGTGGGTGCCCGTCGCCGCGCTATTGGTGGCGTGCGTCAATGCCGGCGTGCCCGCTCTTCTGATCGAAACCGTCGAGGTTGACACGCGGACACAACCCGCGCATGCGCATGTGAAGAAGGCGTGTAGGGATATCGTACATCTTTTCGCCGTGAAGACAGGTAACGTGAAAGGCTCTAAGGTTCTGTTAACTGTACCCATAGCGGTAAATTTAAAGTCATGTTTATCGTGATTGATGTACATATTCTACCACAAGAGGCCGGTTTTTTTTTTTTCCCATTGGCTAATGATCTGCAATGAAACCATCTAAGGTCATTTTACCGGTTGACCCTATGAAGTTCATCCACACGAACACTCAGCAAGAATCATTAAATTTTGTGTAATATTCAAATCAGTGAGTAATATAACACAGAGGATATCATCATAACTTCAATGATATGGAAGGACTGTTTTCATGCAGACTCTCTGACAAAATAATGAATGATGCAGACATTGATTGAGGAAAAAAACCCGAACCAATACGTCTGCAGGATTGTGCATCATATTTACAATTAGTGGGTGTGATGTGATAAGGATGTTGCATAAGTGTGACATATAACGGGTAATAGTATGTATTGCGAGTGGGATATATAAGGAAGTACATTATCTTCAATGTACTACACTAGATGATATGCAAAACAAATGTATGATTAGTTCAAGTGTATTATTTTTTTTTTTAACGGAGTCCAAACAGAAAATTCTAATGCACGACGGACTATAATAATGCATTTATGCATAGTGTGTATTGGCAAAATAGTGCATAAAAATCATTTAGTTGCATTAGATTATTAAGTGCATTATTTATGACATTGACATAACGTAATTCTCTGTTTCACACGAGATACTCGTGCAAGAATGACGAAAAACAAAAACAAAACAATATCAGTCGTGGGATCGAGAACTAACACGAAATCAATGAATGTCACGTGGTAACAATTCGACCAAATACACGTCTTGCTATGAATGATGTTTAATGAATATGAGTTTTAAATGAGTATGATATTATAATAAATATAGTAAATAAGTGCGATATACAGATTATGTCTAATGAGTGTGATATACTGATCGTGTATAATGAGTGTGCATGAAACTTTACACCCACAGACAATCGGCGGTATGTCCTCGTCACTTTCCTCACGGTCTGTATCTTCACGGGGCTTGTAGTCCAAGGTGGTATGCAGATACCTGCCCTCTACGGCCAGGGCCCGCCATTCTGCTGGAAGTCGGTCATTATTGGCTTCTTTGTCACGTGGTCTCTTCTTGTTCCTGGGATTGGTAAAGTCCTCTTGGTAGCATTTTCCTCAGCAATATGTCGGTGTAACACTCATGCGCGCACGTGTACTCGCACGAACGCGCATGCGCACACGAATACGCGCGCACAGTACGCTCGGTGAATCAACACTGGTGAATGAACAGAGAATTTGTGCGGGCGGGCGCAGAGCGGCTGCAAATCCGCAGTACGGCGCGTAGGACGGATGTATCCTTTTAATAACTAAAACTACATGTAGTGACTAAAACAGTCCAGGCAGTGGACAAGAGCATTAACAGAATGCCGCAGCGACACCATCCGTTACCCGCATGTATCCTGGATTCCGTGATATTTTGCTCCTCCGACAATTGCTCCCTTGAAATATCTGCAGGCTAAGCCAATCTTGCCCACAAACGTAACCCCAGCTGTAGTCCTAATCCTCACATATACTAGTATACCTAAATCTAAAACCCTATCTCACTCTAGCCCTATCCATAAGTCCTTTGAGAAAATAAGACCGGAGCAATTGTCACAGGAGTGGTATCACCGCATACTGACACTGTTGCGAATCGTCTGGTCTCCTTTCTTGCAGGCACCGTGGCTGGGGCAGCGATTTTCAAATGCTGCAAGATGGATTACCTGTGGATAGTACAGATCTCTCTCATCAGCGGGCTCCTCAACGTTCTGGTTCTGGCACTTACATTCCTCATTCCAACCACGTCTCTGATTTTCCTCAGTAAGTATTTCGTGGCATACAATCCTCGCACAATAGAAGGAAAAATCAATAGATTCTGTGACGTCAAATGACGCGTTGCCTGAGGGGCAAAAACAAATCACGTGTGTATCAAGCGCATAGTCCTAGCGCGTAGTACGCGTACGGCATACCCGCCTGCCTATCATGGGACGTGGGATGTAACGCTTACGCGCTTGCCCACTCGTACAGGGAGCCCGTAGGCAGTCTCTGACGTCATGGGAACCTTATCTATAGGTAATGGACGTTTGAATGTACAAACTAATGATTAAGTAGAAAAATGAAACAAGTACGCCCGTGTGACACAATTTCCCAATTTTTCAGGTGACAATACGAAAACAAATATATCAATGCTCTGCTGAAACCAAACAAATCTCAATGATATAATGCGACGGTGAATAGGCAGAAAATCTATAAAAGTGTTCAAATTGATGATAGTGGCTTACCGTAAGATTATTTTCTCCCATTTCAGCTGAAGGGTTCCACAGTGAATGCTATGTGTGTACATTGAGTCTAGGAGAAGTGGTCCTGTGTTATTTGTTTATTTGTGTTTGTGTGTGATGTGTGTGTGTGTGTGTGTGTGTGTGTGTGAATGTTTAAATACTCCTGTCTTCCACGAGCAAGGAAAAACAAACTGAAGAAAAGTGAGAGCCGAGGGAAGGTTAACACAGTCCTCAAAACATGGACTTCAGGGGCAACGGGAAAACTATAAAAATATTATCATACTTCCTCTTGTGTGTTTTTTTTTTCTCTCTCTCTCTCCTGCTATCTCACCCTCTAAACACCAGGTACTGTGTTCGGGCTCTTCAAACTTCTAGGCACACCGGTGATGCGGACATCACTTTCAACCATCGTAGACGAGAAGGAACACGGTAACTAGCCAGGTTCCCCATTGCCGCGGTTGACTTCGGCATATCAAATGATTATCTCTGCATAACAAACAAACAAGAATAAAGGAAAGAAGAAGGAAAGAAAAGAAGTTTGATCCCAGTTAGGGTATAAAGAAGCTCTCGAAGAGCGCACACTGCCAAGGCCTTTTTGGGACTCATGTTTCACTGAGCTATTCACGCATTATTTTAGAAAAAAAAGGGGGAAAAAATGAAAAAATCTGGGTATTGAACATGCTCTAGACGGTCACCATCTCAAAACAAAACAGGAAAACAAAACAATATTAATGATGTAAATATATGTTTATCTATTCCTTTCACCACAACAGACGTAACCTGGAATTTCCATTCATATCTATGCATGTTAACTTAGCGAGTGATATTATGATACAATACATTGTGTAATGGATAATTATTACGGACAAACTACCAAAGAAAAAACAACAAAAACACAGACACATCAAAAAAGACAAAAAAGTAATCGGTTTTGAAGGTAACTGGCTTACTTTTTGCTAGGTAGCCCAGCAACTCTGTTTACTAAATATGGACATTATTAATATTGTATTTTTCGCGACCTGTACTTTGTAGTTTTGTTTATTTGTTCCTGGGGGATAAAGCACCCTCATGGATGACATCGTCAATTATGATCGTATGTCTTTGTTTCTTTTTTTTTTTTTCATTTCCGATTAAACAAAGGCGCCCTCTTTGCCAGCCTAGGAGTAACAGATGGATTGACCATGTTCCTGGCGCCAGTCATGTTTAACGCACTCTACAGCGCCACCTTGCATTATCTTTCTACTGCGGTATTCTTCATCATGACTGCCCTCATGATTGTACCAATGGTACTAACTGGGTGAGTTCTGTGATGACGTCATGTCGCTTTATTTTTATTTTTTTTGTCGACCACGCCCTCTCTGTCTCTGTCGTGATGGTTAAGTTGAGATGATTTTTCAGTGGCTGCAAAGGAAATTAAGACATGGCTTTGAAATGGAAGCAACAACAGATTGCTGTGGAAATGATGCGACTCATAAGCAATACCTATGCTGCTACAATGTGGAATCAAAGATCGTACACAATACGATCTTTCGTAGAATCATGTTACAACATTTGTATACAATTTCTACGCTGAGAGCGGTATGTGATTTATCCCGCCCTCTCTCTTTCACCCTTATTCTCTCACTCGCGGGATGTTAGTGCATTTTTTTTTTGGATTATTTATCTATTTATTTATTTTTATTGTGTTTTATTGTTTTCATGATGTTATTGACTGCGTGATATTCTGGGGGATTCCCCCTCCCCGCCCCTTTCTCTCTCTCTCTCTCTCTCTCTCTCTCTCAGTATTATTCAGTGCAAGAGACTGGGAAGCAAGCATGAAGACCGACCTCTCCTGGTAAATGAGGATTCCGACTGTCCAGAGCGCCCCCTTATTCAATAATTTGCAGAGTCCCATGCTTCTGGTGAAGACTTACGCCCTCATTGCTGGATGACTGACGCTCTACTGAGACACCAGAAGGACCTACTCTGGACTCCGACTAGTTTGTCATGTGTTACACAAAACAGTGTCTGCATATTGGTTAGATAGCATGCGGATGTCCTTTTCTACCAGATACACACACACACACGTGCACATACAGTCATATCCATCATGCTGCGCTGATTATATGCGGTTTTCCCCTAATACCGAATTTTCGTTATAGCCAAACAATAAAGTGTGTAGACATATACTTGACAATAATTTGGGGACTTGAATTTTTACGTGGCTCTTACGAAAGTTTCGTTATAACCGTGTTCTTTCATTACATTGGTGCACTGTAAAACAGCCAAACCTAGTCTCAGGACTGTGGTCTATTATACCCACGTGTCCATAGGGACTACATGGAAATTCCTCCGGCAAGAAAACTTGTATATTTGGTTATGTAATAGGATGACATGCCGTGAAGCCTGGTGCCTTCCCCCTGAGGAGAATTTCCAGCTAGGAGAGAGCTCTCTGTATTGTTGATATTGCTCTCATTCCAGTAAGACTTGTGTGTGGCGAACGCCTGCCTAATGTGACCAGCGATTAAGGACTCGGTGTCCTTTGGATGAGCAAAAAATTATCGCTTTGTTATACAGGAGACTACCGTTTTAACGAAGTCCTCGGGACCAGCAGTTTTCTTTCGATATATCAAAATTTTCGTTATAACTGAACAAATAAACAATAAAAAAAAGAAAACCGTAGAGCCGATGATTTTGCGAGCTGCATTTTTATTTCTTTGTAACCGGAATTTCGTTATAACCGTGTTCGTTATAACGGGAGTGCATTGTAACTGTTCATAGCCGGGTAGATCACCTCTCTGATCAGACCAAATACAGGTACTGCAGAAACTGTCTACTACAAATCATGTTTATGTGTGTGTGGGGGGGGGGGGGGGGGCGGGGGGGGGGGGTTGTTGCTCAGACATCGACAACGACACGTTTACCATTTGATGTTGTTTTGAAGAATTTTCTACGATTTCACGTTTGAGTTTAGTCTACTGATGGACGTCAACCTGGACGTCCAGTCTGAGAAAAAGAGGTTCAACTTTGAACCTTTATGTCACACAGGCTGCACCTTTACGGGTGCAATTGTTTTGCACCATTCAAATAATGTCACGATGGGAGCACCTCTAAAGGTGCTCCCAATCTGACAGGTCTTGCAGTTAGTTCACTTCTGCCTACCGATGTCGAGGATTCTAGGCGTATTGATGTACTGAAATAAGTGGCAACCGTTGCTTTACGCTCTTTACTGAGCATGGTGCTTGAATCAGAGTGAAATATCCATAGACATTGTTCCTCAAATTTTGATGTCTTAACCCTTTGTATGCTAAAGTGCCAAGCGGCAGGGAAAGCCTCCGTAGCACTGTACACACTGTCTGAAGTCATCCGCACAGAAAGGGTTAATAAGAAGCAAGGGTACATTTTTTCTTCTTCAGAGGTGCCTGTATACATTATTGTGAGATTAGCGCTTTCCTAGATAAACATTTATGATTAAGTAGTTATAAAAACAATAATTATTCCTACGCAACTCTTTCTGGTGCTGATACGATATTTTATCAAACTTTCCTGAAACCCTTCTGTTACTTATCTTGATAATATTAAGTGTACTTCCGCTTTCAATTATTAAGTTATATACTAGTAATACACTGTAGTTGCCTAATATTGTGCTGTCTTTATCATTTTTGTATGTTTTATTGTGATTTCTGTAGTACATTGCACTGTATGAGAATATTTTTCGCAATTATTCCAATACGCTAGCGTCGCTATACCGCAGCCAAAACGTAATAATGCGTACTGAATTTCATGATGTGAATACAAAATAGTTACGTGTCAACTAAATACTGCATGTATAATGTGTGTGATTACTTTCCATGTAATACCAGGGATGCAGAATTCTTGTTGTTTCTTCTAATATCTTGCGCAATCGATACACCAGACCAGGCAGTGTTTCAGATTTCGTAGTGTTCGTTTATTAGATGTCATTGGTCGATGCGTTTCTGGCTACCTAGCATTAAAGCAGGCGTTTTTGAAGATTACACACCTTGCTAAGAGGCCTTGTATAAAACCAGACACGTGGAATAATTTTTGTTTGTTTGTTTGTTTGCTTGTTTTTGTTTTTGTTTTTGTTTTGTTTTGTTTTTGTTTTTGTTTTTGTTTTTGTTTTTGTTTGTTTTTTTTTTGGGGGGGGGGGGGTATGTGAGTATGGATATTATACATGTATGTGCATACCAAAGTCATTATTATTGATATTCGATTTTCAGTCTTTCGTGGTAACAGGTCACAAATTTATCATGGAAGGTTGATACATTTAGTATACATGTACTTTATATCGCATTACGCTGATAGATGACGTAGAGGAGATTTTTGTTACGTGAAGATTCCATTATAAGCGTGCAAATGTACATGAATGTTTGTGTAATGTTCGTTGACAAACGATGTGACTCATAGAGAACCATTATATTTTCGCTGTTAAAGTATATATAGCTATTTTATATACAAATCTCTGACTCTATAAATCATAATGGAATTTGTGATGGATAAGTTGACAACTTTACTGATATGATAGAAATACCAAAGACTTTTTTAGTATACATTGTACACCTGAATTAATAATAGATTGTACTAAAATCCCTATTTTCCTCAACACGTTCAACAGTAGTCTGGCTTTTGTTGTTGTTGTTGTTCAGTGTGATAATATAAACACGAGATAGAGAAAGATAGAGAGACAGAGAGATAGAGAGAATGAAAAGTGATCTCAGAACTTGCAATCTTGCGAAGCCCATTCTGTGACGTACAGCTGTACATTGAGCAATCTTTATTGACATATATTTTGTATTGTTTTGCTTTGCGAACCAACAACTTTCAAAACATAAATAATGAGACATGTCACTTTTAAATTTGTGGTTAAACAGTTATGGGAAGAACTTCAAAAAAAAAATGACTAGAGCGGGTTTTTAAACCTACAGATTTTTTGGCTAACCCTAACCTAACCCTTTTTGTAATCAATCTTTGCATACTATTTGTTAAATGCTCATTTCTCTTTACACAAATTTGTATTCTTCATTGGACAGTCAGAAATCTGTTTCAGTCATTTTATATTTATGGGTAAGAACATCGATTACAAAATGGAGTATATTAAGTACGGAGTAGCAAAATGAAAGAGTACAAAAACCTGGCACAAAATGTCACCAAAATAAACCGCAAAACCAACAAAGAGTCGCCACACAATGCCATAATTGTAATCAATATGGGATGATTCTGAAAGAGCACACTGTAAGTTTTGGAACGATGTGCAACTCCGTTCAATAAACTCTCCTGATACATTGGAAAGAAAACACACACTTTGGCAAAGAACAAATTGAAGCATGTATTGAGTAAAAGAGGCTCTGAAGAACATATGTTTTTATCTGTATACAAAGCGCTTAATCTTACTAAGCCATCCTGTGTGCAGTGAATAGGACAAAATACAAGAATATACCAACAACAATATGTTTATCAGATTAAACTGAAATCGCTCTTGCTCTGCAAAGCATTCTACAGTGTATTCATGTCTGCTTCGTATACCTTTCAATGCAGTAACATCCTTCAAAAGTTAGGGATGAAAAGAATGTGTAAAACGTTTTAAAGAAATTAAGTAGGGACCTCTAGTGCAAAATCTAGTCACACTATTCAACAACAACAACAACAACAAATGATAAAGAAAATCTGGTAAAAACGTAAATTCTGAATCGTTTTGTGATCCTAATCTTTAGAATGATGTGGAAAAAGAATAGCGTTATGAAAAATGTGAACAAAAAGACACGTAAGATTGACTACGTTAATGACTCCTTTCACCTATTTTGAGTCCTCACCAAAATTGTGGGCATGCGACATTTGTTTGCTTTCAACAATTACAGAGGATGAATGGAAAATGTTCAGTACAACACTAAAACAAAACAAAAAAATCAAGCATTTTTGGTTAGTGTGAGACTAAAACACACACACACATCCTCACACGCATACCATTGAAAACCCTACTGTGTAAAAATTAAGAACTGGCCTGTTCCTTCGGCAGTTTATACAAGACTTTACCGAGTGAATGCACCAAGGATAGAATCGGTAATTGTGTATGTTCAACATGAATCGCGCATTAACAGTATTCTTACCAGCGTAGCGGTGGTTGAAAAAAACAAAAACAAAAACAAAAACAAAACAAATATATATGTATATCAAGAAATATTTTGAATAATTTTGCAATCAAGACTAAGGGTAAGGGAGATATCACTATCATACTTTTCTCACTAAATCATAACTGCTGACGGTTTATTCTTGAAACAATTATTTCATAAATTATGTTCACATTTGGTATTGCTTATATGATAATGATTGCTTTTTTCATTGTTTTTTTTTTTGTTATCCCTAACTCACATTTTAAAACTATTGTTGAAGCACTTAAGCTGGAATTTTCCTTCTGCAAATGGTAAATAATATAATGCCTTTAACAATCGTCTCAAGCCAAGCAGTACCTCTATTGTTCATCAACCATTTGGGGACATACCGTCTCCCAAAGTATTCTATGACAACTTTGCTAGTATAATACCGTCTGGCCCTGGAGTCTATTTCAATTCAGTTCAATGAAACATGCTGGAACGTCTGGCTGTCTCCTGAACAATTGGCGATTTCACAGCAGACTATACCCTTCATGCATGTTTGTACAAAGAAGTTTTTATGTCTTAGTTGGATGCTTACAGCGCATACTTTCAAACAAGGACCCAGCAAACACGTATACATTTTATGTGTGTGTGTGTGTGTGTGTGTGTGTGTGTTTTAGGTTCCGTACGTCTTCTAAAACGAACGTGTTTAAAACGTACATAATGTCAAAGTTTGGACTTTCACCGCAACGCACAGATTTACTGGAAAACATTTAAAAACGTCGATGGACGTTACAAACGAAAGGTCCTTTGCAAAGCGCTTGTCTGTGGACCATTCTCCCAAAAGGGTGCAAAATTGCGATTTACGTGTCGCCAGTATGTTCAGACAGTTTTAATCGATTTTTTTTTGTACCTTAGAAATCAGCATTTTAGTTCAATTCCGAAAGGGTTAGACCTGTAATATATATATATATATATATATATATATATATATATATATATATATATAAAGCTATTGGGACATCCGGGATTATTAGAAATACAATCTGAAGTTTGATATAATCATATACTTCAAGTCGCTATAAAGTGCTCAGATAATAAGTTCTTACTTGTTAACATATCATTCAAATCAAATCTTATGTACCTCATTCCATTGCCCGTCAAGTGCCTTTATGATAAACAATATTACATAACAATTATGTTGTGATATTTCCGTAGAAGATCATTTGTATCATGTCGCCAAATTGCAGTCAGATATACGTTACCCTTTCTGATATTTTAAAAGAACAAATTAATGCCGCATAGCAGTGCAATTAACGGGTTGAACAAAATCAGCCTCACGCATACACGAAACTATAATTTATTCATTGCATCTCTTGTTACAAAAAACATATACTGTTCAAAACCGTAGAAGCGTAACGTTACGATGGGCTGATATTGAATACGTTACTTAGACTTTGCTTTATTTAGAAAAAAGGGCTGTAAATAAAAACAAATCTCAGGTACTTTTGAATACTTAAGGTAGTGATTAATCACATAATTTCCGGAACAGAATTTTCTCAAGAAAATCAATATTCTTGATTAAAAAAAGAAAAATAATAGTATGAGAACGGTAACGACACATCAGATACGTTACCATTAAACATGTCAAATACGTTACCAATAAATCGTATGGTGCAACAAGGTCAACCGTGACTCGCTTTTACGAGCGGATATAATCGGCTGACATCTGGTCAAATATAATCAGACAATGATCGGATTTGACCAGGAAAACTTTTTAGCCGGGCACATGCACGTTTCTGCTGGTCAAAATGATCCGATAATTCTAAGCAAATATTTTGGCAAGAACATTGATTGATATCGTGCTAAATTTGATCTGAAATTGATCACTTTTGATCAGGATGTGTAGTCAGCAAGGCACCTACATAATGATCTGATCAGAATGATCCGGTAATTCTAGTCATATATTTTGACAAGAAAACTTGTCAAATGTGACAAAACTCTGACCTAATTTGAACGGATTTTGATCAGATTTGGTCAGGAAAGCTAGTCAGTTGACCACCTGCACTATTCTGCTCAAAATAACCCGGAAGATATAGTCAATACATTATTGATCGGATTTGTGTGTGTGTGTGTGTGTGTGTGTGTGTACAATTTGTGCATGCGCGTTGAATGTGCGTTAGCCCTGAAATGACCATAAATATCGGAGTGCATAGGACCAGGCTTCAATCTGCTTTGTTCGGCATGAATACTGTATAATGTATGTTTTTGTTGTTGTTGTTGTTGTTTATTGGGACGTATTTGGATTTCGTGCATCAGAAGCTAAAGGAGATAAAATTTGTGGAATAGTTTAGCGGGGAGTATTTGACATGTATGTTGAATTGTAATAATGTGAGGTTCAGTCTACTGTAGTAGAGTCCCGCGACTTGCAAACATGTCCTGCTTTTATAATGGACAGGATGGAAGCAAAATCGAATATTTCCCATCAAATTAATGTGCACTGCATCTCTGAGTTTCAAGCCTGGAAATGCAAAAATCTCCCTTGTGTATAGGGCATAGAGGCTCCCCGTCCCACAACCTCCCCCGTACATTTCCCTGAAATAAATATTGATATTTTGTTTGTTACATTTTTTATTTAAACTATGTTAAATATTTTCACATAAAGGGATCACTAGATCTCTGAATTTAAAACCTAATTATGCAAAATTCTTTGTTAAAGGGTATACTCCGCCCTTCCACACGCTCCCCGCACATTTCTCTTAATGTCTTTTGTCTTACTTTTGGATAGAAACAACGACAAAAAAAAGTCTAAAAGTGCATCAAATCTCTGATTTTCAAGTCTAAAATGCAACAAAAACTACACAGAAAATAAATCTCCCTCTTGTGAGAGGGAGTAATACCACCTCTCACACCCCCGGTGGTTTCCTGATTATTTTTTTCTTACCTTATTGACAGAAAAATTTACAACCTGATAGCTAAGTGTGCCCTATATATCTCTGAATTATCTAATGTCTGATCAAACAAAATATCTCTTGTGTGTGGTGGAAAGGGGGTGGTCTATCTCAACTTTTCTTCCTCTCCTGGCATATTTCCCTGAAATAGAATGCTTCTTGCTTTTTTCGATGGAAACGAAAATTGAATATTTCACTAAAAATGCGTATCTCTGAATTGAAAGATTGAAAGTGAAACACTGGTAATTAAAAAAAAAAGAAACATCTCTTGTGTGGGGACTATATAGGGCACCCCATCTCACACCCTTCTGCGTGCATTTCCCTGAATAATGTTTTTGTTATTTTTTTTTGATCGACAGAAAAATGGACTATTTCTCTAAACGGGTGCACTAGATCTCTGAATTTCAAATCTGGAAATGCAAAAATATTCCTCATGTGCAAAGGGTATCATAATCCCGCAGAGCCTTCTGATCATATTTCTCTAGATATTATATTTCCCTTATTTTTATAGAAACAAAAAGCGAAGTTGTCATCAATCTGGTGCATCAAAATTCAAATCTCTGAATTTCAAATCTAAAAATGTAAACATCTCCCTGTCCGTCTCATTGAATGATAGTTTATATTTTTCTCACATGTATGCTCTTTTTATTGAAACAACAACTAAATATCTTACCCAAGGTGTGCACTTATCTCTCAATATAAGATCTGAATATTAACGCATTTTTTTTTTTTCGTGTCGTAGAGAAGAGGGCCTATCCTCCCTGTGCTTCCTCCTCTCGCACATATCCCTGACTATGGAAGTTTCTCGCTTTAATTTCACAAAAAAGGGTGCATCTGATCTCTGATTTTTCCTGTGTGAAAATGCCAAATCTCCCTCATGTGGGAGAGGAAGCGCCCTCCCCTCTGCTTGTTCCCCTGAATAATACTTGATATCTTTCTTATTGTTTTGATAGAAATAACAACTAAATATCTTACCAAAGTGTGCACGTTGTATCTGAAATTGAAAAATTATCCCTCGTAAGATAGGATACCCCCTCCCTTCGCTATAGGTCGCTCGGATTCCTCTCACACTTTTTTCCAAGTTTGCCACACCCTCCCCCGACACACACACACACACACACACACACACACACACACACACACATACACACACAACGAAAACGGTTTGACGGCTTCTGGAAGGATTGTTTACATTGCCTTAATTTAAGAAAATGTAAAAATGAAATAGAAATAAGAGCTTTTTACCACATAAACATGTGTACAGAAGTCACTGAATGTTATTTCATTTCATTTCATTCTCCCCGTTCACATCACACGCTTGTGAAGACCTATCGCAAGCTGCAGCGGTATATAGTCCGTAGACTATCGAGGTGTTTAGTCCTACCTGCATAGACTACAAGACTCAGGGCACCATTCCATAAAAAGTTGATATGATAGCAACTCTTGCTGGAATGACAATTACTATAGTAACGACAAGAATCCAGCTTTCTGATTGGCTGTTGCTACTGGAAGTTGTTATTCCACCAAGAGTTGCCATCCTAACATCTTTTATGAAATGGGGCCCAGGTATATTCCCATATAGTCAGCCCTTACGAATTAGTACTATGCTTCATTTCAACATAACTTGCGTAACTTCACGCGTTATACTAATAAAGGTTGCCATAATAGGAGCGTTCGGATCCTTAATCTGTAAAATTCCTTTAAGTTCCTCGAGTGTTGTTTGGCCCTGAAATAACCCTATTAAAGGAGTGCATTATAGGTCCTATGCACAATCAGTTTTTGACACAAGTTTCTGTCGCAGGAAGGATTTCACAACTCTGTGCATAAGTCTACCTTATGATTTGCTTTTGGTCGGCAAGAAAACAATATGTATGTATGTATGTATTTATGTTTCCTTGGTTTCTTGTGATGTATTTGATTTGCTATTTCAAATCTGTACCTCCACTGTGTGAATAATTGTACTATGTCGTGTGAGCGAGTAGCCCTACGTGGTATGCTGCGCACAATCGTGATTTTGTTCATTGCACAACAGTGTTCTATCATTTGCTTTGTAAGCGATGAATTTGCTGAAATTGATTAACATGATATTAATCCTGTCAAGCCATTTCGATTGATTGATTCAAGGGATCGCATAGTTTGGGTTGAGGCCTAACTTCAGGATTATCGCCTGTTTGGTGAAATAATGACAAATTTCTCATGAAATCCGAATGAGCATGTAATTCCAAAAGGAATTAATTGTATAATACAAGTGTTCCTGCCCAATTTTACAAGATTTGCATTCGAATTTAATGAAATTGCTTTCAAATTCAGGCTATTTTGTTCACTGGAGTACTACATCTTTATTTTTTGAGCATTCAGTTTCGTTTTATGTCATTCCTTCTATATTGTAACATTTCATTCAATTTAGAGAAAAGTTCATTCAATTGAACGGCACTCGGGTGCAAGGACCTGTCTACACCACTGAAAAAGAGTTGACATAGGAATATAAAGTTTTGGATTGTTGAATGATTTCCTATTTGCGCTTATTAGGATAACACTTTAATTCCATCCAGGAATGTATTTGAACGTGCATGATAGATTGTTGATCAAGACTAGTGGAAAGACCTGGTCCTAAAGTCATGTTTATCCGCAAATATGCAATAGAATATTCCTCCTTTTTGAAGAAGGCAGCGCTCAATATTTACCCCACGCCATGTTTGAAAAGATGCATGTACATGACATGAGAGCTTCAAGTCATGGATCACACCTACGGTACAAATGACATTCTGATCGATATAGACAAAGATCAATATCCCATCCACGGTGCCACCACATCACTTCTGCTTTGCGTATGAACAAGTCAATAACGAACACTAACAGTTATCTCGTTCAGATCGTGAATTCTAAATTGACGGGGGCATTTTAGTTTGGATTGTGCGATAATACGTGATGAAATGTCAAAAGAAGACAACGTACTATGTTGCATTGTTTCAATTTCCTTTCCTCCTCCACCACTATCTTGATCTTCTTAAGTATCTTTCGTCGTATAGTATGTTCTTCTTAGGTATTTAGGTGTTTTTTCTTTGTTCAGTATGTCCATCACTTGTGGTATAATTTTGTTCTTCTTCCTCCTTTCGTCATGCAGAGGTTAAAGGTCACTGCTAAATATAATGCTGACGATATATGAGCTGTGTATAGCTTTCCCTCAAAATGAGAAATGTTCTTAAAAGATTACTCGACGTAACGTACGGTAATTAAACCCAAAGAAAAATGTGAATTGAGTGGAAGCGGCAATATAGTAGAACACATCAGTGAAAGTTTGAAGAAAATCGAACAATCGATGCAAACTTAAAGAATTGTTAAAGTTTTGATGTTGGAACCGGTGGACGAGGAGACTTCTAGAGGTTATGCAGTTTGTGTGGACAGCAATAGAAAGAATATATGAAGAAAACTTCACAAAAAAAAAAACACTTTTCCAGCGTAATGAAAGAGCATTTCACTAACCACTTTCAGAAAGCAGGTAAATAATTGCTACCTTTAACATTATGTCAGTATGAAGTTCACGGAATGTGTAATTTTCATGGGAAATGAATTTTTTGTGCAATTAATGTACATGTTGCACTGTAAATGAACTTTGTGTTTTCGCTGAATTTATTCTTGTTTTGACAACATCTGCCTTCGGCATTTATCTTCAGATGGAGTATTACTCCAGGATCCTGCTAGATCATTTTCTGACGGACAGAGACTTCTAGGAAAGCTAATGTGTGTGTTTAGTTTTCTTCATGTTCGTGCCCTATCGCTCTCTTTGATGACCATTACAGAGCCCCAAGCTCTTGCGGTATATTGTACATGCCCATGGCTATTATGGTCCTTTCCTCTTGACTGATCAGAGCATGTCCAATAGACAGCATGGCTTGCTTGGGTAGTGCATCTATTCTTATCACTCTTTGGACCATAGTAACAACAATAGCAACAGTGGCTACTCACACCTATATACACAAGAGAGGAGCTTATCTGTCAAGTCGACCCAAGTGCAATGGAATCAGGCGACCATTGCCCACCTACCACTTACTGCAGTACTTACTACAGGAGCACTGGTGTATGTTCAGTGGAACCAACTCGTCGAGGACATCGTTCGCAGCATCAACTTTCATGAAGTCGTTCTGACAGTACCTGGGGTCCGATTCATTAAACTTGTCATCAGTCACAACTGCCACATTTCTATGACAAATTTGCTCTCAGCCAATCAGATGGAAGGATTTCAGTATCTTTTCAGATCTATGGCAACTTGTCACTGATGACAAGTTTTATGAAACGGGCCCCAGATATCAGTGATAAATACCCACATGTCTTAAAAGCTCTGTACACTTAATGCGAAATCGGTAAGGAATAAATCTACAGATATCGTCGATTTTTTTTTTATTTCACAATGATTTTGACGTCATTGCTTTGACTGAGACATGGCTTAAGGAGGATGACGACGTCATTGTGGGTAAATTTACACCTGATGATTATGTCTTTGATCATAAAGTTCGACAAGGAAAAGGAGGCAGGGGTGTTGGACTCCTGTTCAAATCTTCATCGTCGGTCATGTCGGAACCTCTTCCGCCCTTTTTGTCATCTGAAGCTTATCAAGCGCGAGTTTCATGTCAATCCTGCTCAGTCGTTGGTCTATCGCCCGGATGCTGTAGAAGAGCAGGGAAAACGGATACCTTACAGTTTGTTCCTCAAAGAATTCGCCTGTCTTTTTGACATCGTTCGTTCTTCATCCTTCCGAAGTTATCCTTAAATGGATTTAAATGTATGGGTGGATGATGTACATGACCTACGTGCAAAGTAGCTCTTACTTTCATCCTATGGAATGAAGCAGCATGTAAAGCAGTCTTGATTTGAGGAAGCCACCCCTTTCTCGAAGGACTGTCACAACTTGCCCTCTACGATCTATGGATAGAGAACATTTTCAGGCAGGGTTCACCAGTTCCTGACTTTGCGAATGGTAACATCTCTTCTTGTGTCGAAGAATATCATGAATCTTTCTCTAACCTTCTGGACAAGCTAGCGCCGAAGACAACGAAAAGTTTGGTCATCAAACCAACAAGCCCATGGATGACTGGAGAGATTCATCCTGTGGAAGTGTCTGGAAAGGCGCCTTGAACGCAAGTAGAGAGGAACCATTAGTGAGCTGTATCCCAAACAGCGTCAGGTTGTGTCTCTTTCAATTCGAAATGCTAAACTCAAATGCATGTATACTACTTAGAGTGTGTTGCAGAGTGCTCAGGGAATCAACGACGTCTCTTTACCATTGTTGACACGCTGATGCATCGAAAGAATGAGGACATTCTTCCGGATACCTCTTCTAACCAGATACTGGCAGATAGATTTTCTCAGTTTTTCTTCGACAAAATTACCAAGACCCGTACTGACATTGACAAGGAGCATCAGTCATGACAGTGTGTAAAGTCCAGGCAATCACCAGTCGTTCCAGCATTGATTGATTTCTCCCCATCGTCTATTACTAAGGTCAAGAAAGTCATGACCCCACCATTATCATCATAATTATAAGCTTGATCGAATTCCCACGTGTTGCAACTGTTGGTTGGAACATTTATTAAAAAAGTGTCGGATAGTGTATATCGTTTAAACATTGATTGTGAGAGCCTCGAGCACCTTTAAGTGGATATTTTGCGCGTTATAAATGTCTATATTATTATTACTATTATTATTATACTATCTTTATTATTTATTGACATTGTTGTCCAAACATGACGTCATAAACTCTAGTGGTCTCCTCATCCAGTGGTTCCAAATTCAAAGCTTTTGCATCGATTGTCCTATTTTCCTCAAGCTTTCACTGTACATATTTTTAATTCATGCTGCTTTCACTCAATCCACATGTCTCTTCGAGTTTGAGTTTCATTTATGAACTAAAAACTCGTATTCTTTCTTTTTCTTTACACTCTTTCTGCTCAGGTTTGCGACAAAATCTTCTGGAAATATCAAAATATCAACCTGTCAACCTTCATAAGCGGTGCAATAACCCACCCTGTAAGAGCATCAAGTTTTGCCACCAAGGATTTCAAGGATTCCATCTCGGCAGAGATGAACGCAATAGAGCATCACGAGTACGGCGCCCTCAACGAGAATTCAGGTGACCAATGCTTCGCGGATGGGGCATCTGTCTCGTGGGGCGCAAACGACGGTAAGCGCGCGCGTGACAGCGGTTCCCGCGAAAATAACGCAATTCTTAGTTCTGCGGCTGCCACGGTCACTAAAGCAAGCCAGATCTCTAGTCGAGAGCGTGCGCGCAAGCGCCATGTAACCGTTGAATTCATCATCTTTATGGTGTCTGTTGCAGTCGGGACCCTCTCCGCTGTCAAGACCCAGTACATTCGGCAGAGAATCAGCGACTTGTATAAACACACAGGGGTGAACCTGACAGACGGTGACCTCTGCAGTAGCAACGGGACCGAGGAAGTCGAGGAAAAGATCCAGGAGGAAACAGCACATTGGATGGCGGCAATCGCCCTCGCTGTTGCCGTTCCGGAAGTGTTTTCGACAATTCTTATCGGAACGCTTAGCGAGCAGTACGGCAGACGTCTTGCAATCCTACTTCCTATCGTAGGCATTCTTTTTAACTCAATTATCTCGCTGCTGGTTGTGTACCTGGAATTACCGATTGTCGTGTTGTTGGTAGGGAGTTTTTTCACTGGCTTCACGGGAAGCCTCGGGCTCTTCATAGCCGGCTGCACAAGCTATGTGACAGACATCACGAACGAGAAGCAGCGAATGGTGCGAATTGTCGTCGTAGATATCCTAGTCCTCATTGGAAATAGTGCCATACAGATCTGTCTAGGTTACATGATACAAAATGTAGGCTTTGCAGGCACGCTGTGGGTGCCTTTCGCTGTGCTGTTGGTGGCTTGCGTCAACGCCGGCGTGCCCGCTCTTCTGATTGAAACCATCGAGGTTGACACGCGGACACAACCCGCGCGTGCACACCTGAGGAAGGCGTGGAGGGATATCGTACACCTTTTTTCCGTGAAGACAGGTAGAGTAGCAGCCGATATCAATGTTTAAGGTTTAGCGTTTGGATTCATGGGTGGCCCGATTCGTCTGTTGTCCACCGGGGTAATAGCACCGGTAAGGGAATAATCGTACCAAGTTAATTCAAGTGTACGCTAATTGTGACCGTGCACCTCAAAACGAACATAAAGTCGCACACACTGATTTTGCGCGAGGACTGAAAACAAGTAAAATGGGTCAACCTAGCCGAACTTGACTTTTTCATATTTTCTGAAAGAGCGGGTCTTCTTTTACATAATGCTAAAATTTGGTATCATAACACGGGCAGGAAAGTGTGTTTTTTTAGCGGAACATTTTTGGTAGAATAGTGTGATTAGGTGTGTCTTTAGAATCCCTTTTTCATTTCTGAAAAACCTTGTCCACGCTCTTCACTTTCAACTCTAATAACTTTTGAAAGGATAGTGCTGCTGCGTTGAAAGTTGGCATTAATTATGGGCAGAATGTGTTAATGAGGCATGCTTAATTTCAGTTTAATCTGATAATCCCTTCATTGTTGTTACTCTGGTGATTTACTTCCTGTTTTTTGTCCCATTCATCGCACAGCCAGCATGGTTTGTTAAAGATTAAGCGCTTGAATAGACACTGTACTTCAGAGCCTCTTTTCTCAGTTCACACTTTTCGTGAGTTTGTGCTTTCTTTCCAATATTTAGATAGGTTAGGAGAGTCCATTTGATTTGAGTTATACATCATTTTAAAGCTTAAAGTCTGCTCTTTTAGAATATGGTCTTAACTAAAAATTCATGTCTGGCGACTTTTTGTTTGTTTTGAGGTGCAGGGTCACAATTGGTATCGGTCGACTGGAGTCGAGATCCTTTACATGTGATAATGAGCAACAAAATGAGGAAAACACAATCTTATTTTTACCAATAAGGTAAGATGGGAATGGAAGTGTAGGGTCCTAATGAACCAGAGCTTGTACGATACGGGATCCTCGGAAAATACATAGAGAACGAAGAATGAATTAATGAATTACAAAGAGATATAAACCTTAAATTGCAAAACTTAATAGAGATCATGAGTAAAGGGTGAGCACATTTTCGGGAAACTGTCTCGGGTCTTATACACAATAAACCAGGTTTGGTGTTTTGGGGAAATCTCTGTTGTGTATTCCTTCTGTTGCAAAAGAAATAATCCCCTATGCTGAATAACACCAATGACTATACATGGAACATTTTTGGGCAACTGTCCGGTTCTCCTATAGGACGGTAAAACTGGCTTTAGTGTGTTGGATATCTCTCTTGTGTATCGTTTCCAGTGTAAAATGAATTAACCATGGCTATTTTCAAGTGAATAAGATTGTATGTGTGTGTGTGTGTGTGCGCGTGTGTGTGTGTGTGGAGGGGCGCTTGGGGACACTGTTGGAGGTCCCATATGAGACAATACTGGCTTTGGTGTTTTCAGTATCTTTCTCGTGCATACCATTTCCTTACCAAAACAAATCAGCTGTCCTTTGGCAATACTGTCTGACGCCCCGTGGGAACTATATCCACCATTTTTTATCTGCCTTTCGTTGGCTGCGTAAAACCAGCTATAATGCATGTTGGCAACCCTTCTAGAATTGCCTAAGAGGCTTACGTTTAATAGAGTATGTGACTTGCAAGTAATTAATTCTATTCACTCATGGCCACATCCTAAATAGGCCATATGATCAAACCATCAAACATTGTGATCCTCTTCGGCTGAATGAATCTTGGGATCCCGGCCTAATATGGAATCAGAGTGAGTCTGATGATTGTGTAATTAGTGCAAAATAAGTGTTATATTTTGCAGTACTGAGCATGTACAATGGGTGTGTTTGAAACTCTGCACCCACAGATAATCGGCGGTATGTCCTCATCACTTTCATCACGGTCCGTTTCATCGACGGAATGGTAGTCAATGGTAGTATGGACATACCTGTCCTCTACGGCCAGGGCCCGCCTTTCTGCTGGAAGTCTGTTACCATTGGCTTCTATATCACGTGGTCTTTCGTCATCACTGGGATCGGTAATGTCCTCATTGTAGCTGCTGCTGCCTTTCCGCAGCAGTATGTCTATAATCGTTTTATGAAACTCGCACGCATGCACACAGGATGAATACAAGTGTAGTATGCCTACACGCCCATTCATTTGTTTTTGTTTTGTTTTGTTTTTGTTTTAGTTTTTATTTCATGTGAAGAAAGTTCTGTTTACCTTTAGGAGCAGTGATTTGAAAAAAAAATGTTCAAGAAATCACTTTTAGTGCATAATATTTATGTGTAGGTCACTTGTATCACAAAACATCTTACCATATAAAACTTTTGCAATAAAGCCTAGAAGAAAAGGAGACATCACGCACTATTTTTTTTTTGTTATCAAACCAAAACTGTAGACGATTTAGTCTGGAAAAATTTTTATTGTAACTATTGTTCACATTTTGCATAAATCATTATTCAAAAATACTTAACTTTGATTATACTGTTTCATTTTTTACATTGGTTGTTTCTATCCTTAGCTCTAATTTTAGAACTATTTTTAAGTACTAATATTATGTTTGTTTCATCTGCACATGGTAAATTATACTTTTAAGTGAAAACATAGCCTAGTTTTGGTAAAGGACCTAAGAACAAGTCTCATAGCACTATCTCATGTTGCGAAAGAGTTTACCAAGAAACTTTTATACCTGTCTGACGCAATTTGCTGGGCTGATGAGCTGTTTTGGGGTATTTTGAGATCAAAAGTAAAAGTCGGTATACCTACTTTTATTCCAGAAGGATACAGGTTAATTCGGTGTCAGGGACAACATGGCCCTATTTCAGGCAATTTACACGTAGTTCGTAATCGTCATATTCTATACATAGGCGCACATTGATTTGTATGTGCGTCAAAGAGGTTCTTTTAAGCGGGCGCTGCCTATAGACTCAGCCCATATACCTAACTGCGACCAGCCAGAACATGAAGCGCTCCCCTAGTGCCACACTGAACAATCCAGAGGAACATCTCGGTCCCACCGTCAAAGCGAGGCCGAGTTGTCCCCATGGCCGACTTAGCCAGACCCCGATATGGTAAGTTCTGAGATTGCGACTCAGACGATTTTTTTTTTTATTTCACATTTTCGCCGTTAACCCACGAAAATCTTATTTTCAAGCGTTATTCCACACATTTCTTAGGCAATGTTAGGTATAAAATTTGGAGAAAAAAAAATTGCCAGTTTTGCAGGACTACCAGAACTATGTTTTAACTCTCATGCAGTGGCGTATCTAGGCAAAACGGCGTCCTGGGCAATCTCGAAAATTGCGCCCCTAGTTTCTGAAAAAGTGTTCAACCAAATGCAACCCCATCCCGGTAGGGACTTTTAAAAAAGTCCGTATTTTTTGTCAAGCATATCAAAGGTTTTTTTTTATCATTTTAGGGTGATTTAAATGTAATGAATTTTGATAAATTTTGGCGAGCGAGCGCAGCGACTTTTGTATCTCAGCTTACAAAACATGGAATTCTTGTCATTTTTGGTTATTAAATCTTCGAATTACAATATTGTTATCAAGATATAGTGACGGCCTTATAGATAACGATTTATACCAACAGTTTTCAACCCCAGACCCATCCCGGTATAGGGACTTTAAAAAAGTCAACATAATATGCTTTTTCAAACACTTAAAAGGGGTCTTTTGAGGGTGATTTAAATGTAATACATTTTGATGAAGTTTGCCGAGCAAGCGCAGCGAGCGAGCCGAAATTTGTGGTATTTCAGCTTAAAAACATGGAATTCTTGTCATTTTGGGGTTATTAAATCTTCGAATTACAATTCTAATCAAGACAATGTGACGGCTTTCTAGATAACGATCTATACCAACAAACTGAGGACTTGAACAAAAATATACTCTGAATTAGTACGAGATGTTTATTGTTAGTTTTTTATTTCTGTGTATAGGAAACATTGCACTTATCTCATAGTTCGTTGTACTTGTATATCATTCAATGCTGGCACACCGTTACATAATGGCTTGTCCTGTATATAAAATAACAGATCATGCAATTGAATTCAAAAGCTTGCTGAAACTTACAAATCAGTGTGAGCATTTTCTGATCATGTTCGTATATAGGAAGTAAAGCAAGTTACCCTTCATTCGACCGTTTCCATGAATAGACCACTCTTACGAATAAAAATTAGCAATCATTAACAGATGAGGTCACAACAGGAATATTGGTTTTGAAGGATTTGTGTGTATATGTGTGTGTGTGTGTGTATGTACGTATCCAAGTAATCTGAAGAAAAAATAAACGGTAATTGTTAATAATTTACGGAATGTTTCTCGACATTGGTTTTACGGCAAAAGTGATGTTGAGTGTATCATAATTTAACACAAATCAACATGCACTTGTATTTCTAAGAACCTATCAAAAATGAATAATAAACCATTTGCAGATGAAACTAAAACCAAGCATTAACGCTTTGATATACAATGTATTTCTAAAATGTAAGGGATAAAAGCAACCACTGTAAAAATCTGAATCCGTATTATCGAGGTTAGGTATTTTTAAATACACAAAATGTGAACAATAATTATAATTGAACTGTTACCAGACTAAACCGCCTACAGTTATGGTTTAATGAGAAAAATACTATTATCTCTTTATATTTCAGGCTTCATTACGAAAATTTCATATGGTATGATATTTTATAATACAACTGACCTACACATAATTATTCATCAAATGTGATATCTTAAAAATTTTTAAATCACTGCTCCCAAAGGTAAACAGAACCTTTAATCGGAATGAATGGGCCCTGTGCACTTGGTGTAGAATAAGTACACAATCAGCGCTATAATATATTTTCATAAAACTATTAAAAAGTGCAAAAATTTCATGTTGACGAGTAGGAACCACTGTAACATGAATCTCAAGCTAAAATCATCTAGTTTCAGAAACCCCCCGAAAAAAAAATTGATACCGTGCTCACGGAAAATTTGGCAGGCCTTCTATCCTACACCGAGTCCCCGAAATCGAGAAGTTTAGCAAAATCTCCATACAAAAGCTGGAAATATGGACATTCTAATGCCTAAAGTGCAACTCTTTCCTCATAAAATAAAGTGCATATCAATGCAAAATAGGCGTATCGTGCACTGCATAGCAGTGTTCAGTGAATACGTTTATTTTAATTTTGATGAGACGTTTGTAGTATACCTACAATTCGATGAACCCTAGCCAGCTTGTGTACCTTTTTGCCTTGGCATTCAAAATTGATAAATTTGAGGTTGTGGAAAATATTCAGAATTTAGAGTGTGATGAACAGATTAAAACATCCCTACGGTGTGTCGATTAAGGTAAGTATATTTCTTTTTCAGTGCAGAAAAGGCGAGATTCTCCTCCAATCCCAATTTTGAATAGTTTCAAAAGAAGAAAACAGTGACCAGCAAACAAACAGAAAGTTTAGAGAGGAAATGAATAGGCTATCCAGGTGTATTTTCGATGTTGCATGTCGGCTTTTTCGTTCTCTTTTCATGCAGGCGCCCTGGCTGGGGCAGCGATTTTCAAGCGCTGCAAGCTGACCTACCTGTGGATAATACAGATCTCATTCATCAGCCTGCTCCTCAACGTTCTGGTCCTTGCATTTACATTCCTCGTTCCAACCACGGCTCTGATTTTCCTCAGTAAGTGTTTTTTGGGGCACCCGTGTTCCCATCTTACTGACGGGCATGATCGCCACCAAAGTTTTAAACATGTAAAACACATGCGTTGCGAGAGCGCGGTAGTTTGATAGCGTATCACTCCTGGCTCATAATGCCCCAGTCACATAGACATTTATTCCCGGATCACCCCGGACCACCCCGGATCTGATCAGGGGTGGTCCGGGGAGAGATCCGTGTTGACGCCTTGGACATCCTTGGACATCCGTGTATATCAAATGGGTTAGTTAAATACCGGTTAGTGATTGGTTGAACACAGTCACGTGATGGAGGTACATTCGTTATGCTTGCCCTTAGGCGAACATTCTTGTTCATTTCACGTAACAAATGACAGAAGGCCTAGGACCGCTCGCGCACAGAGAATTTGGCTCTGCGATATCGAGCGACGCGTGCTGGTGGTTGACGTTAACGTATTTGACGTATTTGTCTAACCCATATAATATAACAGATGATGACTTTTGTTGTCGCGAACATGTACCAAAAGTTCCACCCCCAGGGTTTGAAATGCTATTTCGAGAGGCTATAAGTCCCTCGACGAACATTCGGTATGTTCCCTCCCCCGCCAATAAGCATCTATATAATGTCCGTGTAGATCCGGGGACATGCCCGAGACCAACACGGCAACTTTTGGAGGTCAAAAACATCCGGCATCATCCAGGGACGCCGTGTCGGCAGTTCAATCCGGGGTGACTGCCGTGTAGCTGCCGTGATGATCCGTGTAGATTCCGTGTTTGTCTATGTAGACGCCGCGCTCTTCCGGCCTCATCCGTGTAGCTGAAGTGTTGATACCGTGCGTACAGTCATACCAATGCTCGTCGACACTCCATCGAGGTCGTTACTATCACGGATCTCCCGGATCACCGTGTAGATCCTTGGGCATCCGTATCTATAGGTGACCGGGGCATTAGCGTATCAAAAGGGCCCCCTGTGGTCCATGGGAATTTTCTTCTTTTTTTGATGCACCATCGCAGACCATTGAGGTGGAGAAAGAAAAAGGAGTAACTTCTCCTTGTAAGCGCAGTATGCATTTTTCTGTATGCTTTTGAATTACCATAGAGCTGCTCAATTCAAGTGGTTTGAGTTACACTCATCACAAATATCTGACTCATTGTCCGATACGATTTGCAGTTTGCTCGTAGGTCAGTTCTTGAGTATACTGCATTTCATCCATGACCGATTTACTGGATGACTTAAATGACAGTGCAAGTCCACCAGGTGAAAAATCGTAGAGTGTAATCGCCTTATAAGCTCAAAACAGAGACGGAGGGCAAATGGGCATTTTGTGAATTCTGCACAGATCGCCATTAGTCTGGGTGCCAAAGCCACTTTTTGGGCTTAACCTTGTTTTACCGTCCACCTTATGTTTTTTGATGGTTTTACCCTATTTCGGGGGTGCTGAATCCGAATCTCTATGATGCAACTCTTGCATCCTTGAGGGTTTTGAGATATTCAAGTTGGCCGCCAAAATGGCCGCCAAAACCGGAAATTCCCACGTATTTCCTTCTAAATGGTGAGATATCGACAACAATTGATGGTTTTACCGAATGTCGAGGGAGCTGAATCCGAATCTGGATGATGCAACTCTTGCATCCTTGAGGGTTTTGAGATATTCAAGATGGCCGCCAAAATGGCCGCCAAATTAACAGAAAATTCCCACGTATTTCCTTCTAAATGGTGTGAAATTGAAAATAATTGATGATTCTCCCTATTTGGAAGGTGCTTAATCCGAATCTGGATGATGCAACTCATGCATCCATGAAGTTTTTGAGATATTCAAGATGGCCGCCAAAATGGCCGCCAGTTAAAACCGGAAATTCCCATGTATTTCCTTCTAAATGGTGAGAAATTGAAAACAATTGATGGTTTTACCCTATTTCTAGGGTGTGGAATCCGAGTCTGGATAATGCAAACCTTGCATCCTTGAGGGTATTGAGATATTCAAGATGGCCGCCAAAACGGCCGCCAATCAAAACCGGAAATTTCATGCATTAGCTTTTAAATGGTGAGAAATAGATAACAATTGATAGTTTTACCCTATTTCGAGGGTGCTGATTCCGAATCCGGATAATGCACCTCGAGATAGTCAAGATGGCCCCAAAATGGCCGCCAAAACGGAAACTCTAATGTATTTCCTTCTTATAAATGGTGAGAAATTGATAACAATTGATGGCTTTACCCCATTTTTGTTTTACTGAAAGATTTCAGGTTTTCGTCAATGGCACAGATTGAGCTTGCTGTATATACAGTGAAACCAGCTCTACCGGATATATTTGAGTTGGTACGATACAAGTGTGCCAGCAATGAACTCTTCAAGACTACAGATGCGGTTGAGTAATTGCAAGATTACACTGTTTCCTCTACATTTAATGGATAGGTTTTGAACACTAAGAATTAATGGACAAGACATGTTCGTCTAAATCATATTGTGAGAGTGATGTTGAGAAGTGTACTGAAATTACCCTTCATTACCTGTCTTAATCCATGAGCAATTATTTTAATCTCTTCATCCATGAACACTCAAATTGGTTATTTGGTTTATATTGGTGGTCTTGATGACATTGTTGAAGACACGAGTGGGACATTTTTATAGTTATGATTCATTTTTTTCTTCAATATGATGTAACATTATGTATGTGTATATGTGACCGTGCACCTCAAAACGAACATAAAGTCGCACACACTGATTTTGCGTGAGGACTGAAAATAAATGAAATGGGTCAACCTTGCCGAACTTGACTTTTTCATATTTTCTGAAAGAGAGGGTCTTCTTTTACATTATGCTAAAATTTCGTATCATAAAACGGGCAGGAAAGTGTGTTTTTTAGCAGTTTATCTCGAACATTTTTGGTAGAATAGTTTGATTATGTGTGTCTTTAGAATCCCTCTTTCATTTCTGAAAAACCTTATCCACACTCTTCACTTTCAACTCTAATAACTTTTGAAAAAATAATGCTACTGCTTTGAAATTTAGCATTGATTATGGACATAATGTGTTAATGAGGCATGCTTAATTTCAGTTTAATCTGATAATCCCTTCATTGTTGTTACTCTGGTGGTTTACTTCCTGTTTTTTGTCCCATTCATCGCACAGCCATCACGGTTTGTAAAGATTAAGCGCTTGAATAGACACTGTACTTCAGAGCCTCTTTTCTCACTTCACACTTTTCCTGAGTTTGTACTTTCTTTCCAATATTTAGATAGGTTAGGAGAGTCCATTTGATTTTAGTTATACATCATTTTAAAGATTAAAGTCTGCTCTTTCCGAATATGGTCCTAACTAAAAATCCATGTCTGGCGACTTTTTGTTTGTTTTGAGGTGCAGAGTCACATATATATATATATATATATATAGATTATGTATTATATACATATATATATATAATATAAATTATATTATATAGATTATAATATATATATAAATATATATATTATAATCTATTACAAACACACACGAGGGGAAGGACAAATCACAGGTAACGCGACGTGAAAAAAAAACTGAATAAAAAAACAAACGCCAACATGGAAGGTAGTAGTTGATAATCCAGTACTTACGAATATCATAATCGCGCAGAGTGCTTTTGAAATTATCCTTATTGATATCTACTATAGTGGTCATGGATGCAACTATTTCCAATGACCTATTCAGAATATGCGACAAGTTTCATAAAAATACGAGGCGAGACTCGACAGAATACAAGACAAGTTTCAACACCAAATACCAACATGCCATAATTTAATTTTACTCTATTAATAGCCGAAAATGATTAACTTCACATCTGTGGAGCCATATTATTGGCGACCACAAACATTATTTTATATCAATTATGCGTAAAGACATATCTTTCTTTGTGTTTGTACGTTTCAGTATGATGTCAATATCACTTTTTTTCCCAGTACGTGTTAAAGTTCCGTTTGAGACATATCGGAATATCTCAGTATATTACAATACCATTGTGACAGTCATTTTGGATGTCAATAACTTTTGGCTGATTTGACAAATTCGCTCAACTGAATTTAAGAATACGAATTATTGCTTTTCACCCTGCATGGGTTTAATCCCCCGCTTCGTGTTAGAGCACAATACTTCACCATTTCAGTATAAGAAAATGTTAAGGAGTTTCCGTTCATACAGGACATTTATAGATGTCCGAAAACCTTCAAAGACCTTCAGCACCCTCGAAATAGGGTAAGACCATCAAATTATTTTAACATTTTTACCATTAAGAAAAAATATATTAACATTGGAATTTCTGCCACTTATTTTGGCTGTCATCTTGGACGTCTAAAAACCCTAAAGAATGGATGAATTTCAACAACCAAGTTTCGAGGGTGCTGAATACGGCCTAAAATTTACCAATTTCTGAGTTATTTTGGCGGTCATCTTGGACATCTCAAAACCCTTAAAAGAACACGAAAGTAGCATCAACCAGGTTCGGATTCAGCACCCTCGAAATAGAGTAAAACCGCCAATTGTTTTCAACTTTACACCATTTAGAAGGTACAAAAGATGTAATATAGGGCTTACATGGAAATTTTCGTTTTTGACGGTCATTTAGGGACCATTCTGGTGGCCATCTTTATTATCTCAAAACCCTCAAGGAAGTAAGAGCTGTATCCTGGAGCTTCAAAGTCAGCAAACTAAAAATAGTGTAAAACCACCAACTGTTTTATATCTTACACCATTTAGAAGGAAATAGCGGGTCTACACATGAATTTCCATTTTTGGCGGTCATTTTTGGCGACCATCTTTATCATCTCAAAACCCTTAAGGATGCAAGATTTGTATCCTGAGCTTCGGATTCAGCACACTCAAAATAAGAGGAAAACCACAAATTGCTTTCAAACTGTCACCATTTAGAAGGAAATACATGGGAACTTCCGTTTTGGGCGGCCATTTTAACGGCCATATTGAATATCTCAAAATCTTCAACAATGCAGGAGTTGCATCATTCTGATTCAGCACCCTCGAAATAGGGTAAAACCATCAATTGTTTTCTATTTCTCACCATTTAAAAGCTAATACACAGAAATTTCCGGCTTTAATTGGTGGCCATTTTGGCGGCCATCTTGAATATCTCAAAACCCTCAAGGATGGAAGAGTTGCATCGTCCAGATTCGGATTCAGCACCCTTGAAATAAGGTAAAACCGTCAATTATTTTCAATATCTCACCATTTAGAAGGAAATACGTGGGAATTTCCGGTTTTGGCGGCCATTTTGGCGGCCATCTGGAATATCTCAAAACCCTCAAGAATGCAAAAGTTGCATCATCCAGATTCGGATTCAGCACCCTCGAAATAGGGTAAAACCATCAATTATTGTTTTCTATTTCTCACCATTTAAAAGCTAATACACAGAAATTTCCGGCTTTAATTGGCGGCCATTTTTGCGGCCATCTTGAATATCTCAAAACCCTCAAGGATGCAAGAGTTGCATCGTCCAGATTCGGATTCAGCACCCTTGAAATAAGGTAAAACCATCAATTATTTTCAATATCTCACCATTTCGAAGGAAATACGTGGGAATTTCCGGTTTTGGCCGCCATTTTGGCGGCCATCTGGAATATCTCAAAACCCTTAAGAATGCAAAAGTTGCATCATCCAGATTCGGATTCAGCACCCTCGAAATAGGGTAAAACCATCAATTGTTTCCTATTTCTCACCATTTAAAAGCTAATACATAGAAATTTCCGGTTTGAATTGGGGGCCATTTTTGCGGCCATCTTGAATATCTCAAAAACTTCATGGATGCAAGAGTTGCATCATCCAGATTCGGATTCAGCACCCTCGAAATAGGGTAAAACCATCAATTGTTTCTAATTTCTCACCATTTACAAGGAAATACATGGGAATTTTCTGTTTTGGCGGTCATTTTGGCGGCCATCTTGAATATCTCAAAACCCTCAAGGATGCAAGAGTTGCATCATCCAGATTCGGATTCAGCACCCTCGAAATAGGGTATAACCATCCATCAATTGTTTTCTATTTCTCACCATTTAAAAGGAAATACGTGGGAATTTCCGGTTTTGGCAGCCATTTAGGCGGCCATCTTGAATATCTCAAAATCCTCAAGGATGCAAGAGTTGCATCATCCAGATTCGGATTCAGCACCCCCGAAATAGGGTCAAATCATCAAAAAACATTGGGTGGACGGTAAAACAAGGTTCAGCCTCTGGCACCCAGACTACATGATGGTCGGCATGATTGTCTTCTTTATAGTGCGATGGGCACTCAGTAAAGGGCACAAAATTTCATAAGGCAATAATAGATGAATGTAGTAAGTGAATGATAGGTCTAAATATTAACGAATTAAAAACTAATTTGTATGTGTTAAACGATTATTACAAACCTTTTTAGGTTATGTTAAGAGAGCAAATTTAACTGTGTTTTGATACGAAATCAACAAATTAATAAGACCCAGATAAACGAGAAATAAAACAGACCAAAAACAAACAAACAAACAAAAAGGACGTGTTGTGTGTGGCTTACGTCAAATTGTCTTTCCATTTCTGGTCAATGACAGAAACTATATTGGTGTGTATGCGCGCGTGTGTGTGTGTGTTTGCGTGTTTATACGGAGTAGTCCGTCGGTGTGTTTGTTTATTTGTTTGGTTGTTTAAGCGACTGTGAAAGATGTACTCATCTGATGAAGATCGAGAGGAAGAGGATATCATCGTCATCAATAACATGGACATCGTGGTAACAGGAAAATTCCCCATACTCTCTTTACATATTATTTCCCTCTCTCTCTTTGTTGTCTGTCTGTCTGTCGATCTATTCCCCCTCCCCTTTCTCTTTCTCTTCCATTTTTTCTCCTCTCTAAACATTGTAGGTACTGTTTTCGGAGTCTTCAAAATTCTCGTCTTGTCGGTGATAAGCACAACACTTTCAACAATCGTAGATGAGAAAGAACACGGTAAGTATAGGTCTATAATAACCAATTTCACCTCTGCTCTAGCATGACGTAATTTAGTGGATAGTGAATCTAATATCTTTTCCTGTAAAACTTGAAACAAAAGTATAGAAACACTAAGTGGGAAAGCGCAAAAGGCCTTGTGGACAATAGGGATTCTAGCGCAATTAGCCTATGGACACGTACCCTAGACAATTCCCCACTGACCCTAACCCTAATCCTAATCATGAAACTCATCCTAACCCTAATCCAAACTCTAACCCTAAATATAACCCTAACCCTAATCTTTACTCTAACCTTATCGCTATCCAGTATTTAGCGGGTGGGGGGGGGGGGGGGTAAATTTCGGTATCGCCAATGCTAACAAAACTTCTGTGCAGGCTGAAGAGTCCTGCTACAGATCCACAGTGGGATTCCTCGGTGGTATTGCAGCAGACGGTTTTCTCGAGCGCGTAACAGTTCCCATACTTTTCAGTGGAGTTATGTATTTGCTTTTCGTTTGTAACTCATTTTTTTTGTCTATAATTCAGCTTTCAAAGATATGAAAGTTTCTCAATTATACTGACCTGTGGTCCACTTGCTGTGGTCACTAGAGTCATGGTTCACTACTGCAAGGCTCCAATGTGGTAGTCACAATGGAAAACGAAAGGATCTTCAAGCCTTACAATCGTGGCGAGTGGTCTGTGCGGCACGGTGACGAACGCAACACGCTGCCTCCCCATTCTGTACCAACTGTAGTGACACCGAATGAGAATAGCGCTGGCTCAATGGGTCAGCGAACGACACTTTAGACTACAAATCTCCAGACCCAAAATGGCCGCCGGCCCAAGCCACGAGAGCTTACGAATGGACGCACACTCTCAGTGCACGTGCGCATGAAGATAGGCCAAAAGAACCACCCGTCTTCTGGCCTCTCTCCTCCAATCACCGCAGCTTGCGGTCACAATGTTTGTGTATGATGCGTAAACACACATGCACACACACACACACACGTGTCTCAGTGGCAGCATTGTCCCACACGTTTATGGATATACCACCGAGTCTGGCATTGCATGCACAAACTTCGGTCGTTCGGGAGATTACGAAGTAACGCACCATATTAGGGGTGACGATCGTCCGACTTTCAGCAAAAATATCCCTGGATAAGGATGGGACGTTACCTTAGTGCATGTGCAGCCAAAACTGGGGCAAAAATTTTTCCCCCTGAGGTATTCCAATATTCAACCAAAGAGTTGCTCTGCGCATAGCACCTAGGTTTTGACGATACCAAGATCGGTCCGGGGGGGGGGGGGGGGGGGGGGGTAATTGCCTGATGCGACACAATAGAGTGCCATATAGCTGTGCAAACTTCCTTTATGAGAGAGAGAAAAAAAATCCCGAGTTTGAATACAAGACACACTGTGCCACGGAATCTTTCTTCCTTGTACTACAACAGATCTTTCATGAGATTTTCATAAATTTCTATTTTAACATAACTGTGCGAGTAATTGAACAGATACAAACAAACGTAGTGCACGCGCGGGCGCACACACTTTTTTCCATTGAATATATAAATTTTGAGTAATGAATTACGAGACTTTATTATCAATAAACACTAAACTCGGTCCCCGTTATCACTTAAAGGTCATGTTTACTTTTGGGAGCAGTGAAAAAAAAAATCAAGATATCAAATTTAATGCATATGTGTAGGTCTGTTGTATCACAAAAATCCTACCATATACAAATAAATGCCAGCATAAAGCCTAAAATAATAAGGAGCTATTAGTATTTTTCTCATTAAACCGTAACTGTTCATGGTTTAGTCTGGAAACATCTTTGTTATAACTATAGTTCACATTTTGTGTATTTAGCAACAATTATACCATCCATTATACGGATTCAAATTTTTACAGTCGTTGTTTCTGTTAGTAACTCGCATTTTAGAACTATTTTAAAGCACTTGTGCTGTTTATTTCTGCAAATGGTAAATTATGCCTTTAAAGCAGTTTGGGTACTTTAGCTGTTTCTTTATTGTGGTATTTAAGACCTTTTCCTCCAAGCATGTGTCACGTACATATATTTGTACCAAGTATTATCACGTGTCTTTATCAATACAGAACTCTTTATAAGAAAACCGCCTTTCTATGATTCTTTATTCGAGTTTCGTTCAATCTCATATCAAACTAGAAATGTCGCTATGGCGACTGATGCCTCCGCCACAATGCATGATTCTCCCAATAGTTGTATAGTACAATGTCTTCACAATGTGTGATGACAGTTTCACATAACTGGCAAAATACTGAAATGACAGATTTGTCAGAAATGTCCTGAATGTTCACTTTCCTTAAACTGGGTTTGCTTTAATTGTCTAAGAGTGCAGGTGCACATATTTGGGGAATTGAGGATTTTTACTTGACTTCTGACCGACCCTGTTATAAGTTTATACATTGAGTAATTTTCAAGGTATGAAGAAAGAGTGTAATTACATATATATATATTTTTTTTTTCATTTAAACCTGACGTTTGACCCCAAACCTTTGACCTTTGACCTTCTGGCTGGAAATTTCCCAGAGAATTTCCATAAGGTAATACATGTATATATCAAGTTTTAAAAGTGATAATGCAAGCATTGAATAATTATACTGCAGTAGTATATGAGGGAAACAGTAAAATTTTGAGGAGTTGACCTTGATCTTTGACCCTGACTATTGACCCATGACCCCTAAATTCCCTAGATATTCCCTGCTAGTCAGTACATGCATATCATGTACCAGGTTCCATGAAGATACTTTGAACCATTTGCGAGAAAAGTGGAATTGTAACATTTTCACCTAACCGTTGACCTTTTGACCTTTGACCTTATGGCATGAAACTTTCTGGGGAATCTTTACGCACTAGTACATGTCTACACTAAGTTTCAATAAAATACCTTCGAGCATTGCCTAGATATGAGGGAAATAGCAACATTTTTAGCATTTTACCTTGATCTTTTGACCTTTGACCTCTTGCCAATGTCACTAAAATCTCCTCAACTAATTGCCCCATCATATCTGTATATAATTCTTGGACCAAGTTTGGTGAAAGCTGTTTCACCTAGTTTTGAGTTATCACATAAACAGATAAAATTTAGGATATGACCTTGATCTTTGACCTTTGTCCGATTTCACTAAAATGCTAATCATGTAATTGTCCCATTATACATCATCCTCGTACAAAGTTTGGTTAAATTCGCTTGATCCAGTCTTGAGTTATCGCGTAAACGGATACAATTTCATGACTTGACCTTGACCTTTGACCTTTGGCCGATTTTATCCAAAATATAATAAAGTAATTGCCCTATCATACATTATACTTGGACCAAGTTTGGTAAAATTCCAGTCAATATTTCTCAAGTTATCGCGTAAACGAATGCGGACGGACGTACGTACGGGCGAACGGACGTACGGACGTACAACCCGAAAACATAATGCCTCCGACACCACTTTGTGGCGGAGGCATAAAAATTCACATTCATAGAAACAAAAACAAATCATTATACAAAGATGAACTGCACTATACACAAACATTGTGCAAAATAAACTCAGTCTTACATTATACAAAGACAAAATGCTGTATACACAAACATTGTGCAAAATAATGTCAATTTTACATTGTGACTCTTTTTTTTTTTACCAAAGAAAGGAAATCCGTTGTTTTTTTTTTCTTTTTTAACAGACATAATCATATTCTCGCAAAATGTCCGCCAAACAGGGTCATGATAGTTTCCTCAAATCAACTGGGTATATTCCATTACTTGTTTCTTGAAAGAAAAAAAAGAAAATCGAGGATGCAACTGGTTACAGTTTGTGCCCTCATTTTTCCGATTTGGATGCCATGTCACATTTCTTGTACCGGTATCAGCTCTATCAGCCATATTTCTTGTAGGATATCTTTCAAACTTGCTACTAGAAAGTTATGGGGGTTATTCTGGGTAACAAAAGTTTTATAGAAAGCGCCCTCATTGTTTGGACTTTTATAGGATGCCATGTCATATTTCTTATGCTACACCAGTCTCATTACAATGATCACGACCCAGTGTATTTGAAGACTCCTAGTAATAACCTGTATTAGTGGCACGAGGTAAATTCTGTGAAAACAAAAACAACAGTAACAATAACAACAAAAACGCCGAAGTGCAAAAAATGGATCCTGCAATCGTAAGAGTTGTATACCGATCGACTCCTACTAATAACCTGTAGTGGCACAAGGTAAAATCTGTGCAAAAACAGCTAAAAAAAACAACAAAAGTGCAAACATTGGGTCCTGGCTGTGTTTCTTGACAAGACAGTCGTAAAAAGTTGTATACCGATCGCCATCTGTGTATCACTAGGTATATTCCAAGAAATTATTGTTGTCTGCTATTATCCAGAGCATACCTGTGGCAACAATGTGCATACTGACTGGAGACTTCAACAAAGTTGTATCAAGTCAGCCAGAACTGGTACAGTTTGAAGCACTACAAAACTTCGCACAGTTAATCACAGATATCGCATACTATGTAGGAAGTGGGTCCGGGAGCCTCCTAGACGACATTTACTCCACATAGTCCATGGGCCAGGCCAGATATTGGTACCACCTGAGGTGGCAAAACCTTTTTGGTATCATTTTGTTTGTCGGGCATAGACATATTTATCAAGCTATGATAGCATTTCCAAATGAGTAACTTAGTCATGATGAATGAATTTTTAACCAATTTGGTCTCGTTATATCCCTATACTTCTGAATCAAGACTAACCGCTATACAAAGAAGAGCACTGTCTTCTGTATGTTCACAGGTGTTCTGTTATAAACGCGGTGCGCTTTATAGTCTTTATTCAAGGCAGCGATGGGAATATCCAAAGGTTTTGATGTCCACGGCGCTTAGTCTTTATTCAAGACGGCGAAGGGAATATCCAAAGCTAATGATACAGTGTGATTCCCTTTATCTACAAACAACAACAACAAAACAGCAATTCCTCCTGAATTTTACCGTATTTGTCTATTATTTATCATTTTCCGGTGAAAACGCTACAGTGAAAACGCTAAAACCACGCCAATATCGCTTTATTTCCATCCAACAATGAAAGATATTGCAAAAACAATGTACTGGTGCACTACAATACATTATGATAAATAATATTGTAAATGAACAGAGTGATTTTTGTTTAAAACTGATGTATTTGTTGAGAGGGTATATAGTATACAAGCCATGGTATAAAAACAGAATAGATAATCCCTTTTATTAAGAACTTTTTTATATAATAACGGTACATTGCTCTAGATAAAGACTAAGCGCACCGCGTGGCAGCTGTGGACATCATAACCCTTTGGATATTCCCTTCGCTGCCTTGAATAAAGACTAAGCGCACCGCATTTACAACAGAACACCTGTGGACATACAGAAGACAGTGCTCTTCTTTGTATAGCGGTTAGTTTCGATTCAGAAGTATAGGGATAAAAAACGAGACCAAATTGGTTAGAAATTCAGTTATTATGACTAAGCTACTCATTTGGAAATGCTATCATAGCTTGATAAGCATAATCTATGCCCGACAAACAAAATGACACCAAAAAGGTTTTGCCACCTCAGGTGGTACCAATAACCCTTTTTTCGGGCCTTGGCCCATGGACTAACAGACCGTGTTGTCCTACAACCAGGGGTACTACACACCTATACTACAGTGATCACGACCCAGTGTATTTGAAGACTCATAATGATCACCTATAGTGGCACAAGGTAAATTTTATGAAAACAACTGAAAACCACACAAGGTGCAAACATTGGTTCCTATTATTCGACAGTTTAGCCTAATGGGGTATGGGGTGGGGGGGGGGGGGGGGGGGGGAGTGGGGGCGGGGTACATGTCCTCGATCGGGTCCCGGTCGAGTGCTCTGGTTTTTCTAATACAATAGATACATCCTAATCATAATGGAAGTGATGTGGAAGTGGTAGAAGCAATAAAGAGGAAAAAACCGACATCGGTGTGACAATAACTCGTAGATACGGCAAAATTTAATTTACTTTCATTTAAATTCATCTTCATATTTCTCACATCACGATACGGAAGATAGATACGAAAATTATGCTAAACATAAATCAAACGAAACTTCACCGGAATGTAGAACAATTTGTCTTGGTATAAATACAAGGTTTGTAAGCATGCGAGTTGAATTACGTTCATGATGCAAAAAAAAAAATATGATGGAGCTTGCGTAAAAGCAAGCTTCTACAGCCGTAGGTCCCGTGACAAATCAGATTTATAGGGGAAGTTTCAAATACAATTTTTTTTAGACCATACTACAATGTATTACTCGAGGAACCGATTGAAACAAACAAAAAATCCGATCAAACAAGTGTTACTTATACAGAAATGTCACGTGTTGCAACAATATTATAACCAACTATTATGACAGGTACGGACGTTGGGAGAAGAACGACTGAGATAGTAGAGATTGAAGTGGTTGTGAAGGTATAGATAATGGCGTAGCAGTGTGGCATAAACACATAAGTGTGGCATAAATTCATAAGTAGAAGCTAATGGGATAATCATGAAATTTGTCATGAATGTAAACAATACACACAAGGGCAATGGGGCTCAGGAGTCACATTCCAGCGGGGGTAGAAGCGGCCGATAGCTGGGGTCAGGTAGGATTCAGTTAAGGAGTTAAAGTGGATTTTTATACAGTTCGATACGGGTCAATACGGGTCTCTACTGCTCGAACTGGGTCCATACGGTTTTAATTCCTTATGGACCCGGTTCGAAATCAGGCCATGTGTGACTGTAGCTTAAAATACCCTCCATTCCGGGATTAAATCGACTCATTTTCACCAGGATCATATCCGTTTTGTGATCCGGCCGTGGGTGACTGTAATATAATGCAACAGGCCAATTGATCAAAAAAATAGTGTTCATGGTTAGGATCCCACCGTACTACTAATGGGGGATAGACAAGGGGTAAAATAAAGAACAACAAGTAGGTCCTACTATACACTATGCATTTCGTAGCTGCTCAGAAGATATTGCTTCAATTTTCGTTTGAGTGAGGTTAAAGTGGTGCAATTTACAAGTTCCGTATATTGCGTATATGCTCAGGCCCAGTGAACATATTTTTTTTTTTTGCGAAAATTGTTTGAAAACGTGGAAGGTGTTATGCATAACGTTGACGGGTTGGATAATCAAGAACTGTATAATTTCTTGTAAACATTTGGGAAAATACATCTGGCAATTGGCCAGTTAAGCATAGAAACATAAACGGACCAACGTTGTAATAAAAGAACTCAGGAATTTTCAAAAATATTTCACTCATAAAAATTCCTTCGTGTGGGATAAGAATCCGGTGTGATTTACAATAATCATGATGAGGACAGGAAAAAGACAATCACATCTCATCCTCAGCATACATTATATATTTTCTCTTTAACAAATGCATTCCAACCGTTCCTCTTGTAATCACTCTATACCTTATTTTCTTCCTCTTTCCACATCCTAAAATACTTCATAACATCATTAAGCTTTGGTACCTCCCCTTCTGTTCTCGCTAAATATGAAATATATGTAAACAATACAAGTGTATTCCATCCTTTGATTTTTAACGAGTTACCCGAAATACCTGTATTAACAACTTCTCAATTCATATTTCCCAGTTCGCAGATTCAGTTTCTGAATAATAATTTGCCACACTTCCTGCACTTTGCTACACTCCAAAAAATAAATGTGAATATGTCTCAGCGCCTTTACTTCAGAAAGAACAGAGATCATCCGAAAAAACCCCAATTTTAACTGATTAACTTTTCTGTAATGGGCACCATGAACTTTAGGATAGTCGTTGTAACTCGGGGTCGGAGAAAAATATCTTTGGTTACTTTTGGCGAGAAGGCAAAATTACTCTGTCGATCTCGTACTTCCAATCACTGCTGTAAATCAGTTAAAACACACACACACACACGCACGCACTCTAACACTCTAATAGTTGGTCGTTCAAAAACAGTCTTGTCTAATCTTCTTGTTCTTTTTACGTTTAAAAGGCGCCCTCTTTGCCAGCATTGGAGCATCGGAAGTGTTGCAAATGTTTGTGGCGCCGGTGTTGTTTAACGCACTCTACAGCGCCACCTTGCATTTCCTTTCTACAACCGTCTTTTTCATCATGGCTGCCTTCCTGATTGTACCAATTATGCTCACTGGGTAAGTACTGTGACGACATAATGTCGTTTTTCGTGTAGACCACGCCCTCTTCCGCTGCGTCCGGATGGTTGAGTTGATGAATTTTAAATAATATATGTTATATTGAGTAATAGATTTCATTGGCTGCTAAGGAACGTATACGACTTGATTTGGTTGTCCCAACATCCATTACGTTGTCGTGAAAAGGTTGCGGTTTTCATTTTAGCAAAAAATAAGGATCTTTAGATTTGCGACGCGGCTGTTTGAAACAATTACGTTGGACGTTTTTCTCTCTCCCTGCTAATAAAAAGTAGGGAGTTTTCGCACCACGACGCGGCGGGGAGTTGAGCGTGTCGTGTGCAAAATCTGCTTCTGCGCATTATCAAATCCGAGAAACGTCCCGTCCTGGGGAAAACGAGTACGGTCGGTATTCGGCCAAAATTGCGTTCGGTCCCGATGCTGGGCAGGAGTGAGCCAGCCAGCCAGCCAGCCAATTAGCGACCTTGTCCACCGAATTTGACTGGTCGTATGACCGGTCTGTAAAGCATCAACATCGAAATCGCGATTCGCAATCATTTCTGCACGTGCAGAGCTGTTGAAGACCGCCCACACTATAAGACTCACGACTATACTTTGGATCCGAAATAAACAAGCGTGTTAATTCTGAGTTTGTTGTGATTTATTTCGGATTCAAAGTTTGTCAGTCTTCAGGTCGTGACTTGTATAGTGTGCGACTGGCTAGACGTTCCCAAAAACTGGCGGTATATGTGACGCAATTAAAAAGCAATCATATAACATTGCCGTTTGACAAGTTTTACATGGTGACACGCACAATTCTCCCGAGACAGTTGTTGCTGCGGTCTTATTTTGCTACGGTCTTGGTTTAGGGTTAGGGTTGTGCTTGGGTTTTAGATTATTATTTTGATGTAAGGATTACGGTTAGGGTGATGTTTTTGGGAAGAATTTATGTTTGGATTCGCGTGGAATCAGACCTGGGATCAATATAATTGTTGCAGGAGTATTGTGTTATGGACCAGTTTACACGACTCGTTGAGTTCAGCTTCAGTGTCAGCCTTCCAAGATCTTCATTCTGGGCGGAAGCCTGTTAAGCATACCAAAACCAAAACGTCTTTTGTTTCATTTTTTCTTTGTTTTCCAATTTTCCTGCAACCATTAAGTTGAAAGGCAGGCCTACCTTTGAATGTTCAAAAATGAAATCTCACCTGCCATGCTTGCATGGTATCACTATCAGTGATTTTTTGTTTATTTCTATTTTTCGTTACAGTGTTCGTTATGTCATGAGCTGGATATTATAATTTGTATTCTTTTCTGCCTCCCTCTTTTCCCCATCCCACCTCTGCCCCTCACTCTCTCCCTCTCTCTCTCTCTCTATCTCTTTCTCAGTGTCATACAGTGCAAGGGACTTGGGATACAGCAAGACAACGGTCCTCTCATATTAAAGGATTCTGATTCTGAAGAGCGCCCCCTTCTTCAGTAATTACCTTCATCAGAAATTCATGATGAGACGCCTCGGAAATTCAATTGTGAGGTTGAAAGTAGAATGATATCGTCAAAAATTTGCTAAGCCGTAAATTAATTGCACCCCGGATGATACTCTTTTGTTTATAATCGTACACTTGTATGTTAAAAGGGGATGGCTAGTATTACTGATCAGTGGGAATCAGTGGGAATGCTGGAGGATATTGTTCCAATTCTTGTGGGATTCATTTAAGAGTACATTATTTATCTATTACTCTGTGAACAGTATTTGCTTCAGAATGGTCGCATATTCAAATAATGTGCAGTTTAATGCCCCATCACTGCACAGGCATGCTAACCTGGAAATATTAACCTGCTCATAACTTGAATATGATACCATTCTGAAGCAAATAATTTTCACACGGCAATAGATATATAATGAACACTTAAATGAATCCCACAAGAACTGGAATAATCATCCCCCAGCATTCCCACTGATTCCCACTGATCAGTTACTAGGCATCCGCTTTAATGTTCTCGTATTGTTATATCGAACTACCTGTATGTCGAATGATTTTCTCTGTCCCTTTGAATGAATATTGCTGTATACACCATTTCAGAAAGTGACGGCATTATTAAAAACAAATGTGGTGCTTTCGTTTCACCCTTCACACCTCTAATCTTATATTCAGACCGAATTACATTAAAGTATACATTGTACTTGCTGTAGTTCGTTAAAAGAACAACGCCATACCATGGTTATGTTCACTTTAATGAGTAGTTTTTTGGCACCAGATGAACAAAAAATCAATATTAAAGTTTCATACCCCCCCCCCCCCCCTCGAGAAAACAAGAAAGGTAAAGAAGACTGAAGTGTCGCAACATTCACTAGACAATGAAAATAGTAGCAACTTCCTATTCGGATTAGAAAGTCCACCATTATTTTCATCTTGAGATAATCGATTAGAAAATCTACAATTTTGCGTTTGTCTGAGTTTATTCTCTGGACGGGCGTTAACGTAGACGTCGTGCTCCAGTAGTTTGGATTCTGTTGTTGTTGTTTTTTGTCCAATTCATCCTACAGCTAGCACGGCTTTTTACGTATAAAGCGATTGACTAGGTCATGTACTTCATATCCTTTTCTCAGCCCGCACGTTTCCATCCACAGCGTGTACTTTTTTTACAACATTTATTCCATTTGAATTGAGTTATACATCATTTCAAAGCTTATTATCGGCTCGGTCTGAATCTGCCCTCAACTCTTTTTTTTTTCCCTTCAGAAACTGCCCTTGACTTTTTGTTGGTTTTGTGATGCAGGGCCATACATTGTACTTCAAACCGAATGTTTGGCATTTCCTCATAAACATTATGTCATTCTAGAGAGTAACGAAAATGGTGTTTGAGTGTGGGAGGGATTCAAAGTAAAAGCGCAGAAAAAATGACGGAGTCCGTAACTACAATATAGCACACTATATTTGCTTATCAAAATACGAATTGAAAAACTATTTACTCCTAGCCTCCTAATGGAAAGAGACTCATGGCTATACTTTAATTGTTTACTTTTAAAAACAATATTGTATTAGTATAATATGAAGAGTTTGTTTGCAAAAACTGATAAGTCCATATTTGCCAAATGGAGATATTTGCGATTAAAGGTTAAGAAAAAGAAAGAGAATAATAAAAAAAATGCTTCTTTTGACCATAACTTCAAAAATATACCTTTATATGTGGTGACCAATATATCATTTAAAAGGTATTGTTTTGTACTTTATGACAGAGATTGAACTTCAAAATCTTCAAAAATGGACTGATCGGTTTTTGCGAACAAACTCTTCATATATTATTTGCGTATTAAAATGTGTATTGGCAAAGTATTGACCTCCGGTCTTTAAAGGGATTCATTGCTATAAACATGTACAGGTGTACTTTCATTAATAACCGCTTGATAAAATAATGGTGCTTAGTGGTATTTTGATAAAACTTGGTGAAGAACTCGATTGTAATAATGGTAATACCAAAGCCCTTATTATTACAGATAATTGCAAACCTGAATGAATAAGAGATTAAAATAAAATCCCTCTTTTCCACAGCACGCTTGTCAGTTGTCTGCTGTTTTGTATTTGGTGCAGAGAGAGGGATGAAGAGAGGGAGAGAGAAAAGAACAGAGAGGAGGAGGTGGAGGAGAGAGAGCGAGCCAGTGTGTGTGTGTGTGTGTGTGTGTGAGACAACGTGAAGTAATTTCAGAAGTTGCAATCATGCGAAGCCCATTCACTGACGTACATTGGAAATCTTTATTTAGTATGCGTTGTTTTGCTTCACGAACCAACAGCTTTCAAAACATGAATAGTGGAACTTGTCACTTTTGAATTTTTGGTTAAAAAGTTATAGGGAACTTCCAAAAGAAAAATGTCTAGAGCGGATTGCAGACCCTTGGATGTTTGGACTGTTTTCAGTAAAATGAAGAGTCAATATAACACAACAGCCTCCTCAAAAATAAATAAATAAATTGCTAAAAAATAAAGAAAAACATACAAACACACGTAAAAACCCAAATGTCACCTCTGCAGATCACGTTGAATGAGCTTAGAGGGCTTTCTGTCTAACATTGCAGTCACTACTGAATGCAAGAGCACATGCAATAAGGCAACCAAGAACTAGAAACTGCTTTACTTCATTAAAAGTTAGTTCGCACATACAGATGGTAGCCCACTTTTTTATTCGCTTTTTTTTTCGGGGGGGGGGGGGTCATTTTTATCTCTTGAATTTTAATTTCTTCAGCGAATTAATGCAGATGAAGAAATTATGGAAGAAGAGAGTAACAGTAAAAAAGCTGTACAGATATAATACAATGCAGAATATAGAACTTTTTTTTTAACTTTGTAGGCCCTACATTTTGTTTGTCGGAGATTTCAATTTCTACTTTTTTTTTCAAAGAGAAATTGAAAGGGGACAGAGCTGTCAAAACAGGTACTCGTAAATGGTAGTAATAATTGGATTGATATAAGCGAAGTTGCTGTTCCCTAACAGCAGTACAGTGAATGCGGCAAACAAAGCGTTTCCTAACTTTAGGGGGATCACCAGCAGTAGAGCTGTTGACTTCTACAGATAATTTTATTACTAATCAATCGGACTTTCATGGTCAAAATTGGCGATTATAATAATACCAAAAAGATTGTCACTCCTGTTTTACGGTAAAACTTTCTCAAATATTTTGACTCCAGTCCTTTTCAGTCAGACGATCAGTGACTCTTGAATAATATTCATTTCCTATTACATTTCAGCGAATGTGTTCCATTGCATATTAAATAACCGTGGATAAGTGAACGTGAGAATTCATCCTATTGATTTTGCTGAGTTTGATTCCAAATTGAGGTAACTCCATTCTCTTTGATTAGAGATACGTGCGATTAAAGCTTCTATAATAACAAAGAAAACAACACTAAGATACTGAATATTAGTACCAAAAAATACCTTTATTCTGTTGTCATGTAACGACTGTGGTATCACCGGATAAGTTTTATTTTGAAGCATCTAATGAGGGATTTACTTTGAAATGTCTGAATATGGCACTTTACTCCTTTTGCAATCAATCTTATTCATATGATTAATGTGAAATGCTTGTTTCTTTTTAAAGAAAATCATATTCTTCATAGGATTTACCGTAATTTATTTCAGTTGGTTTCGAGTAGGAACGTATCGATTACAAATGGAGTACATATGAAGTATGGAGTAACCAAATCAAAGAATGCAAAATCTGGCAAAAAAGGGTGACGACAATAAACCGCAAAACCAACAAGGGATCGCCGCACAATGTCACATTTTAATCAATACCGGCAAATTCTATAAAAGCAGACTGTAAATTTCCAAACAATATATAACTCCATTCAAATGAACTGTCCTATTATTTGAAAGAAAGCACCCACTTTATGGCAAAGCTAATGTATTTAAAAAAGAGGATCTGAAGTACTTATATTTTATAATAAAACGCTTAATCTTCACCAAGCCGTTAAATAGGACAAAATACAAGATATGCAACTTCATACTAACAGCACTGAAGATTAAACTGAAAGTACATTTGCTCTGCAAAATATTCTACAGTGTATTAATGTCTGCTTCGTATACCACCTTTCTATGCAGTAGCATCCTTCAAAAGATATAGGGGTTCAAAAGAATGTGAGAAACGTTTTCTTAAGTAATGAAAAGGGACCTCTATATAGAGCATAACCTAGTCACACTATTCTACCAAAAAAAAAGTATATATATATATTTATATATATATGAAGAGTTTGTTCGCAAAAACCGATAAATCCATTTTTGAAGATTTTGAAGTACGGTCTTTATCATAAAGAACAAAATAATACCTTTTAAAAGATATATTGGTCACTGCATATAAAGGTACATTTTTAAAGTTATGGTCAAAAGAAGGACAAATTTTCTTATTATTCTCTTTATTTTTCTTGACCTTTAATCGCAAATATCTCCATTTGGCGAAAATGGACTTATCGGTTTTTGCGAACCAACTCTTCATATATGTATATATATATATATATATATATATATATATGTATATACAATTATAATGGTAAAAAATGCTTCATTTTGTGGTCCTAAATTTTGGAATGATGTGGAGGAAGAATAACATGAAAAATATGAAAAAAAAAATACATGCACGATTTACTATGTTAACTCGTTTCACCTTCTGCGAGTCCTTACCAACAGTTTGGGAGCGCGACATTTGTTTGCTTTTGACAATTCAAGTGGATGCATGGATAATATTTAGTACAACATTAAGACAACAAAATCAAGCATTTTTAGTTAGTGTGAGACTGAAACACACACACATACACATACACACACACACCATTGAAAACCCTGCTGAGCATAGCACAAAGAAAACAAAATCAAGCATTTTTAGTTTGTGTGAGATTACACACACGCACACGCATACACACACACACACACACACACACACAAACCTTTGAATACCCTTCTGAGTAAAGATTGAGAACTGGCCTGTTACCTCCGGCACTCACTTGTACAAGACTTTGCCAAGTGAATGCACAAAGAATAGAATCAGTAATTGTATGTTCAATGCAGTGTAAGATGTGCCATACCGTCCCGTCATTCATTACAGATCTAAAGAAATTAATATAATTATTCGATATAACTCATGGTCACGCATGAGGAATAAGCCTACGCCAGTTTTTTGAAGGTTTTTAAGCATGGGACATTTTTCGCTTGTTTTTTGTATAATGCAGGGGAATGCAAATTTGTAAACCTTGCTGAGTTTAGATTGAAAACTTGTCTGCTCCTGTGAGAAAATAATATTTTCCTTGACTTTAAGGAATTCAATAATGATTAGTCATCAGGCAATGGAATAAACTAAGGTTAGGTATCTAATAAAAAGTTACTCATATGAATTATTGGCAGCAGTTGAATTTAGGAGAAAACACAGCTTTGATATTAATACATGGCTTTTCTATATCAAACAAACAAACAAAAAATGGTCTATTTTGATTTTGTACGGTGGGGAGGGGGGGGGGGTAATTTACCGGGAAAAAAAAGATGAAACTGCCATAGCTACCCTCCTGTCCTTCGTGTTATAGAATGACTATTCAGAAACCATGATAATTCGCCGTCTAGGCGAGACGGGAATTGCAAAAGCCGCATTAACACGTACACTATAGAGGTTTTATAGCTCGATTTTTTTTTGTTTTTGTTTTTTGTTGATGCTGTTTTAACCGTTCACATGTACAGAAATTATCCACCAATTCGGTGGATTCCATACGGTGCGCCACCTATCGGTTGTAGCGGACAGGCCGAAATCCACAATGCTTTATGGGAAAAAGTCGACATCAAAATTATTCGCATTATACACATGCGGCAGGCGCAGCTCAGCTCAGCCGGCCGCGCCGGGCGGGCCTTTTTTTGACGGCGCAGATTGGGGACCCTAAAAATCTATTGGGGACCTTAACTAGGGCTGGGCCGGCCGGATATCAATTGCGAGATCGAGAGATAGATCGATACGGTATGGTATTAGCAGCAAACTGGCTTTTTCGTGTTGCATGTTCGACGCGACGTATGTACACTCCAAAATGCAGGCTTGGCTTTTGACTTTCTTTGGCAAAAGACACCAAAGCTGGTTGGAAAAAAAGGCATCTCACATGCCAAATTGTTACTTACCTGCTGTTCTAAACAGACTCAGCCAGGGCTGCCAAAGCCTCCTTGTGCTTTTTGGCCTTCTGGTCTAGCTTGGCCCGCCTCTCCTGACTGCACGGGAGATTTGCCACGATCATTCAGGTATTTCTTCAGTTCGTCGACTCGCATTCGCCGGAAGACAGCTAGGTCTTGGGGGTCAGCCATTTTCGCCTTGGGCCTTGGGTTTGGGGGGGGGGGGGGGGTCTGCCATTTTTTAAAGTCCGCTGTGCTTTGTGGCGACCGTAACGCGTACCTCTAGTTACCGCGTATACCGATCGCCAGGCGCTAGGCCAGTACAGTATTGTACAGTAAACAGTGCACTGCGCATGCAGCTACTAGTACATATGTACTGTCTGCTGCGCTGCAGCGTACAATGTATTTCTAGCTGCTTATAGCTGCGCGATGTCGACCCCAAAGTTGAAAATCGGCCTGTCCGCTGCAACCGATAGGTGGCGCACCGTATTTGGAATCCACCGAATTGCCTATTGTGATAACTGCCAACGAATCTGCGCTTGCATGATCCTCCCAACTCAAGGGGCACACAGCCAGTCGGATCTCCGTCTCGTAAACCTTGCGCAAATTGCCAGCAGCAATGTCCTTTACGATAACTGGGCTTTCCCCCAGTCACATCACCGCCCCGAAGTGAATAATTACGTAAATAGATGTAGTAAAACATGAATCGGGTATTAATGGTATTGTTACCATTTGGAGCAGTGATTAAAAAAAATAAATAAAAATCGAGTATAAGCACATTGATGCACATGTCAAAAATGTGTAGGTCATTTGTATGTATATCACGAAACTTTTTTAAACATTTTGCAATTAAGCCTAAAGTATTAGGCTTTCTCACTAAATCATAACTTCACAAGCTTTATTCTTGAAACAATTTTGTAATAAATATTGTTCATATTTTGTATGTTTAAAGGCGTAATTTACCATTTGCAGATGAAACAAAAACCCAGTATCAGCGCTTCGAAATATCTCTCAAAAGTGAGTTACCGTTAGAAATAATCTGAGTAAAAATTTGAACCAGTATAATAGATGTTTCGTATTGTTAAATATACAAAATATGAACAATAGTTATGATGAAAATGTTTCCAGACTAAACCGTGTATATACAGTTATGGTTTACCAGTAAAAATAGTGATATTTCCTTAACTCTTTATGTGCCACGTTCGCACGTCCTACTCAGTCGACGGCGTGCCAACTTCGCATATTCTGCTCAACAAACAATGCCGCCAAAACCGATCGATAAATCGCTAATCCCGCGGTCCAAACAAAGCGTTTCTTGCGCTTTTGTTCCTCTCACATACGGCTTGCATTCTATGTGGTGATTGACTATCAAGCGGTGTTCCAAACTAGATTTGCATGTACATTCTAAGTTTCTGTCACTATTTTATGTGCAAAAGCCATGCATTTATAGTAATGTAGCAACTGATAATTCAAAAGAAAAATTGAAAATAGAATTGTTATACATTGTATATGGAAGCAAAGTTTGGCATTCCTCTTTAAAGGGGATGGCTAGTAACCGATCAGTGGGAATCAGTGGGAATGCTGAAGGATGATTGTTCCAATCCTTGTGCGATTCATTTAAGAGTATTTATCTACTGTTGTGTGGAAATTATTTGCTTCAAGTAATGTGCAGATTAATACCCCGTCACTGACCAGGCACGCTAACCTGGAAACATTAAACTGCACACTACTTGAATATGAGACCATTCTGAGGCAAATAATTTTCACACAACAATAGATATACAATGTACTCTCAAATGAATCCCACAAGGATTGGAACAATCATCCTCCAGCATTCCCACTGATTCCCACTGATCAGTTACTAGCCATCCCCTTTAACTTTGCTCACTATTATGTCAAGCTTAACAGAAGTTTGTAGAAGTTCATGAAGTTATACAGATTGGAAAAACAAAATTCTTTCTCAAAGCATGACTACCTTCGTGTCTCAGAATAACGTGGCACACAGGGGGTTTCCACCATGGCACATAAAGAGTAAAATTTTGGGCTTTATTGCAACAAAAAAAAAATGTATGGTAGGATGTTTTGTGATACAACTGACTAAATACATGCATTTATGTTGATATCTTGAACATTGTTTAAATCACTGCACCCACTTTAACCTTATAAAGGCACATTGTGCCCCCACCATATTTTCGTTTGCCACTCCTACACCCTTTACCTGCTTTCAACCAAACGTGGTGACTTTCCCGAAAATCTTGCTGCAAACATTTTCATATATTATATAGTTTATCTATGTTTGAAATTGCTGGGTGCCATGACAACCGCAAATTGACAACCATGTTCGTCAAATTTTGCATGTTTTGCTGTTCCAATTTCAGTGAACAATATTATAATAACGTATGAAATGAGGGTTTTTCTTGGCTCTAATTTGCTGAAGGACAAAAACGTGAAGTAATTATGGTGGTGAATTACCCTGAAATTTTTTTCTTATTATTTCCTTTATTTTTAAATGACATGATAGGCATCAAACAATAGATATTTAACAGAAATGATCAAAATACAACATTTTACATTTTACATTGTACAAATACAACTTTTTCCAAAGACTACCCTTTTATTTTGCGTCATTTTAAAAGAAACTTTGCCTGTAATATCGTTGATTATATTATCAATCTGGATATTAAAATTCCAATATTTTGGAAATATATTTGTGATACCAATATATTATGCACCTATCCAAAGCAATACATCATAGGTTTCGTATATTTCTTCAAATTGTAATGAATACCACCCCACATGTTGACCTTGAGAAATTTTAACCATAAAAAATAATGAAGGCTGACGTTCTTTTCCTTTGTGACAAAATAAATATGAAAATGATTGACATGAAATAAAAACATTTATACTGGGGATAAAAAAATGTAAAGAAAAAATATGATTTTAGCATAATTCCAATGTATTTCTTCATAGTTTGGTAAATAACGGTCTCAGGTGACTGTGAGAAATTTCATATGTTGGGTCATATAGAATATGAGTTGCTCTACCCATGTGTATGACGATGATACATCATAATGAAGTTACATACAGTTAACAATAATTATTGTTGCTTATAATGATGATGATTATTATTATATGCTTTTGTTACATTGGTTGTGTTTATCCCTAACTCACGTTTTAGAAGTATTTTGAACCCTAAACCCAAAGGTTTTTTTTTTTTTTTGAGGGACTCGAAACCAACGGGGGGCCTTTTTGCCCCCCCCCCCCCCCAAGACTTCGGTCGTGGATCGCGCGGTCCTCGCGAAAATTTGCACTAAGGTTGAGGCCAATGTAACCTTCAAGACTGTATAGTTACATTTTTCAAATTTTGATTTATGTATTTTATGTTAATTAGTATATGCTAGTTTATTTAAAAAAAATAATTCTGCCTGTAAATACAAAAAACACAAAATAAAAAGCTCCAAGACTTATAATTTTTGGTAAAAATATTCTTTTCAATATCCTCAACAATAATATTGAAGCAAAAATTCGGTTTCATAATTATTCTATGTATTTTATTGTTGATTGAATTTCTTATGTATTTCTTTCTTTTTTTACTTTTTGTTTTTGTTGTTTTTTCGTCACAATTTGTCGTAGAAACTTTTAAAAGCATAATCAGGCTAAAATAAATCAACTCCAGCCATTGACAGTAAAAATATTCATTTTTATATGAATTAATTGCAAAAACCCAATTTACATTAGATTTGTACACAAAATCATGTTTTTGAGCAATTTTTGGGCAGAGCAGCCTTTCAGCTCAGTATAAACAGACAGAATTCAGAAGAGGGGATCCGATCAGGTCAGGTTCTGAAACCACCTACAGGGGCTGGTTTCAGAGGCTGCCAAAGCAGCCCTTGCTGCAGTATAAACGCCAGGGGGTTCGAGAAGCTGCTTTTCGCGACCCAGACATACCGGGGGTAATAGCTGAAGGTCATTGCCAGCTCACATAAACAGCCCAGCCGTCTCGACCAATTCCCGCTGAAGAAAGCCTTGAACTTGCACACTTTCATGCAAAAGCCTGTGCGCTATGTATCAGAAAGAAGGAGGCAGTTGGGCCTGCTATGGCCTGCTATAAGGGTCTGCTTTTTGCGAGCAGTATAAACAGACAAGAGGCTGCTTTTTCAGAGTGGGCTTTCGAACCTCCTCGAGGAGGCTCTGAAACCCGCTAGCAGTATAAACAGGGTAAAAGTTTGCCCCTCCTTATAATGAAAACGATTTCAAGCCTTTTGGGATAATTGACTTGATTTAACACAATTTAATAATGCAGTGGAAAAAAAAAACTTTTTACCCCATAAGTATGTGTACAGATGTAAATATACGTACTCATTGAGTTTTTATCTATTTCATTTGATTTCATTTTTTTTTTTTACGTACACATCACGCGCTTGTGTAAGCTATCGCAAGCTGCAACTGTACAGTCTATAGACCAGGGAGGTGTCTGAGACCGGTCCCTGCATAGACTACAAGACCCAGGTATATTCCCATTTAGTCTGCCCTTATGAATCAGTACTTTGGTTCTTGCATAACTTCACGCGTTGGTTAGTTTTAATAAAAGCTTGCCATAATACGAGCGTACGGATCCTTTATCTGCACAATTCCTGCATGTTCCTTGAGTGTGTTTTGGCCCCTGAAATCACCATATTAAAGGAGTGTATAATATACACAGTCAGTTGCTGACACAAGTTTCTGTGGCCGGAAGGATTTCACAACTCTGTGCACAGGACTACCTTATAATTTGCTTTTGATCGGCAAGAAAACAGTATCTATGTATGTATTTTTCCTTGGTTTCTTGTGATGTGTTTGATTTGCTATTTCAAATCTCTGCCTCCACAGTGTTAATAACTATCCTATGTTGTGTATGTATAGGCCTACGTGGTATACGCCAATCGTGGTTTTGGTTATCGCACAATCATGAATAGTGTATCGTTCGCTTCGTAAGCAATGGATTTGCTGCAATTGATAAACACAACATTTTACTCCTATCAGGCCATTTCGAAAGACTGATTGAAGCGATCGTAGATAGTTTTTGTTGAGGCCTACTTTAGGTTTCTGACCTCTATTTGGTGAAATAATGAGAAACCTCTCATGAGATCTGAGTTAGCATGTAATTCCAAGAGGAATTTATTGTCTATTTGATGAAAATTAGTATTGAAATGGCTTAGATATTACAAACTGATCCGAAGAAAAGGTATGACCCACCTTTTATTACTGTCGCTTCGTTTAACTTTGTTTTTCGATGTCTTTGGCATTCTAAAACCGATATTTATTAAATAAACTTTGAATTCCTCTTAAAATATATGGTAAGCTCTGTACTATTAAGTGGTTTCTTGGTATCACTCAAAACTTTAAAATCTCAATCCTCATCTCTACCTATGGATATACCATCCCTTTAACTCTTTATTTGCCATGGTGGAAACCCCCTGTGTGCCACGTTATTCTGGGACACGAAGGTTATACTTTGAAAGAGAATTCTGTTTTTCCAATCTATATAACTTCTACAAATTTCTGTTAAGCTGGACATAATAGTGAGCAAAGTTGAAGAGGAATGCCAAGCTTTGCCTTGGTATAGAGTGTATGATAAATCTATTTCTATTTATTTTTTAAATGACCAGTTGCTACATTACTGTAAAGGCATGACTTTTGCACATAAAACCGTTAGAGAAACTTAGAATTTACACTCAAATTTAGTAGGGAACACCGTTTGATAGTCAATCACCACATAGGATGCAAGCTGTATGTAAAAACGGACAAAAGCGCGAGAAAAGCTTTCATTGTACTGCGGGATTAGGCGATTTATCTATCGTTTTAAGCGGATTAGTGGGTTTTAGCGGAATATGCGAAGTTGGCACGCCGTCGACTGAGTAGGACGTGCGAACATGGCACATAAAGAGTTAAAGAGGATAAACTGCATTGAAGTACAGTTTTCTTCATGTCTTTTGTTGAAGGCGATATTTTGATTGCGGGAATAATACACGTGTTCCTGCCCAATTTCACCAGATTGGCTATCGAATGAATAAAAAGGCATTCGAATTGATAAAAAGGCGTTCAAATCAATGAGATTTTGTTCACTGATCTACTACATTCTTATTCTTTGAACATTCAATTTCGTTTCATGTCATTCGTTTTGGATCAATTTAACAACTTAAAGTTCCTATCTCGTTCAATTTAGAGAGAAGTTCATTCAATTTAACAACTTAATGTTGCTATTCAACTTTTCGCCAGCTGAAAAGACGTTTAATTTCGTCCCAAGTAACAATTTGAAGTTCATAATAACCGTTTCAAATAAGCTAGCTTAAAGGAATTTCTATGGGTCCTTATTCGATGTGATATATTGCATCATATAATTTCATTTTCATTTCAATGTTTCATTTGATCAGTCAAAATAGCATCTTTTAGAACCACAGCTCAGATGTCTAACCCACCCCCCCCCCTACACACACACACATACCGACCCATCACTTTTTCAGTAGACTTTAGTATACACGAGAAGGACGGGAGCGAATAGGAAAGAAAAAACTATCAGCCAATTACACCGCCTTGCTATGAATTCAGCATTTTTCTTACTTTTCATATTGTAATCCTTCCTAAAAAATTGTTCGTCGAATCGTTGCGTTTTAGTTCTACAATGCAAAGGTCTTCATCCTCCTTTTCAGTGCAGTTTCCATAAAAAGAGTACATAGCGAAGACCATCAAGTGGATGACGGATACACCATTCGCAGTGTAATTGAATGTACTAGTTTATTCTACTTTTCAATTGAAAATTCTCCAAATTATTCCCCCAAAACGTGAAGCAGATCGTGGAATTTTAGAGCTAAAAACGAAAACTTTCCCTTATAGTGCGGGGGGGGGGGGGGGATACCTCGTCCCACACCATCCCCCAGCTTGCTCTTTTCGCTCGCTGCACAATAGCTTGAATGTTCTCAGCAAGATATTGAACATATTCTTGCCCCCTCCCCCCCCCCCCCCAACAACACAAAAAACCAGAAACAAGAAACAAAAACAAAACCGAACTGTCACATTTACTACACTGTACGTATGCGATGTGTGTGTGTGTGTGTGTGTGTGTACGCATGGACGCGCTCTTACGCGTATGTGTGCGTATGCGTATGCGTATGTGTGTGGTTATTTCAGCACATTTAAGGGCTTTTTACACTTGTAAATTTTTGCTTAGCCCCGGACCAACGGTGGGGCTAAGGGGGGGCCTTAGCCCCACCGTTGGTACGGGACTATCCTTAGCCCACTTTCTGTTTACACTTGTTTTTGCCAAAGTGGGCTAGCCCCACCGATAGTACGGTACTATCTGGCCCTGCAAAATAGCAGGGGTTAGCACCGCAATTGCGGTGCCAAGCAAGTGAGTGTAAACAGAACGAAAAAATAATCCTGGGCTAAGCGACGGAGACGAAGTCCGACCCTCACTGACCAATCAGAAACGAGGTAATCAAGTGCTGCCGGTGCGTGCGTGTACGTGTACAGTACACAGCGTAATTATGAATATTCATGTGGTTTGGAAAGTCCGGGGCTAAGAAATACGAGTGTAAAAAGGTCAGTTTTCTCCTTAGCCCCGGACAAGAGATAGTACGGGACTAATTGGCGAGTGTAAAAAGCTGAAAAAATTGGTACGGGACTAACGATAGTCCTGGGTCAGAGAAAGTCCGGGGTTAAGAAACACAAGTGTAAAAAGCCCTTTAGTAATTGCCTTTTTTGGCCGCAAAACCATACCACTCAAGACCGAGGACCTTTCTACACTATTGGAACAGAATTGACCCGTTCCGTACGGGAACTTGGCGGACTGTGTATTAATGTCTATGGGCATTTCAAAATTCAATGTGGAACGGGTTAATATATGAATATAAATTTGCGCTCATTAGGTTGACGCTGTAATTCCATCCAAGAATGGATTTGAAGATGCATGATAGATCGTTGATCAAGACTAGCAGAAAGACCTGATCCTGAAGCCATTTTCTCTCGCAAATATGCAACAGAATATTCCACATTTCTGAAGAACTCAGCGCTCAATTATTTACCCCACGCTGTTTTGGAGAAGATGCACGCACATGACAGCTTCAATTACTTTTACCGAAGCGAAGTCGGCATTCAAAGTCATGGTTCACAAATTCGGTACAAATGAAATTTTGATCGCTGCGCAAAACATCAAAATCCCATCTACATTTGCAGCCTCATCACTTCTGCTTCGGGTATGAACGAGCCAAAAATGAACGCCACCAGTTATCTTGCTCAGATCATGAATTCTAAATTGGCGGGGGCATTAGTTTTGGATTGTGCGATATATTTTTTTTTTTCATTTTCCTTTCCTGTTCCTCCTCCTCATCCACCATCTTATTCTTCTTTCGTATCTTTCGTCGTATAGTATGTTCTTCTTAGGTGTTTTGGTAATGTTCAGTGTGTCCATCATTAGTTCTTGTGTTATGATTCAATTTTTCTTCCTCCTTTCGTCACGCAGAGGTTAAAGGTCACTGGTAATTATGATGCTGACGCTATATGAGCTTTGTATAGCTTTCTCTAACATTGAGGAATTTTCTGAAAAGATTACTCGACGTGTCGTACGGTAAGTACAGGGATGTGGATAGAGTGAAAGCAGCAACATTAGGAGAACAACAAATATATATAGAAAATATAATGAAAATTCCATAAAAATTCACTTTTCTAGCATAATAAAAGAGCACTTGAGTAACCGCTTTCAGAAAGCATAAAAGAAAGAATAATTGCTATCCTTAACATGTCAGTATCAAGTTGATGGAATGTGTAATTTTGATGAAAAAATGTTTGTTTTGTTTTGTTTTTTTTTTGTTTTTGTTTTTGTTTGTTTGTTTGTTTGTTTGTTTGTTTGTTGTTGGTTTTTTGTTTTGTTTTGTTGTTGTTGTTTTTTGTTTTTGTTTTTTTTTTTTTGGGGGGGGGGTGAAATTCCTCTATATTGCTGTCCACACATGATGCCATAACCTCTAGTAGTCTCCTCATCCAGTGGTTCCAACACCAAAACTTTAAAAATCTCTAACTTTTGCATCGATTGTCCGATTTTTCCCCAACTGGTATGTTCTGCTAATGTTGCTGCTTTCACCCAATCCACATTTCTCTTTGGGTTTCGGTTTAATTTACGAGCTAAAAACTCATTTTCTTTCTTTTTCTTTTCTTTCTTTCAGCTCAGGTTTGCGATAAACACACCTGGAAATATCCAAAGACCTAACTGACTACCTTCATTAAGCGATGCAATATCTCACCGTGTAAAAGCATAAAGTTTTGCCTTCAAGGATCTCAAATTATAAGCTTCGACCGAGTTAAACTTCGGCCGAGATGAACTCAATAGAGCATAACAAGTGCAGCGCCCTCAACGAAAATTCAAATGAACAATGCTTCGCGGACGGGGCATCTGCCTCGTGGAGTGCCAACCACGGTAAGTGCGCTCGTGAAAACGTTATCCGCGAAAATAAGGCAGTTCTTACTTCTGATGCTGCCAAGGTCACTATAGCGAGCCAGATCTCTGGTCGAGATCGTGCGCGCAAGCGCCATGTAACTGTGGAAATCATGGTCGTTTTGGTGACTGCTGCATTGGCGGCTCTCTCCGCTGTCAAGACCCAGTACATACGACAGAGGATCAGCGACACGTACAATCACGCTGGGGTGAACCTGACAGACGGTGACCTCTGCAGTAGCAACGGGACCGGGGATGTCCAGGAAAAGATCCAGGAGGAAACAGCGCAGTGGTTGGCGGCAATCCCCTCCGCTGCTGCCTTTCCAGAAGTGTTTTCGACACTTCTTATTGGAACGCTTAGCGAGCAGTACGGCAGACGTCTTGCAATCCTGCTTCCTATCGTAGGCGCTCTTTTTAATTCTATTGCCTTGCTGCTGGTTGTGTATCTGGAACTACCGATTGTCGTGTTGTTGGTAGAGATTCTTGTCACTGGCTTCACTGGAAACATCGCGCTCTTCTTAGCCGGCTGCTACAGCTATGTAGCAGACATAACGAACGAGAAGCAGCGACTGGTGCGGATTGTCGTCATAGATATCCTTGTCTTCGTTGGGAGTAGTGCCATACAGATCGGTATAGGTTACATGATACAAAATATAGGCTTTGCCGGCACGGTGTGGTTTCCTTTTGCCGCGCTGATAGTGGCGTGCGTCTACGCCGGCGTGCCCGCTCTTCTGATTGAAACCATCGAGGTTGACACGCGGACCCAACCCGCGCATGAGCACCTGAAGAAAGCGTGGAGGGAAATCGTGCACCTTTTTGTCGTGAACACAGGTAGAGTATAACCAGCCGATATCATAAAAGGTTTAGCGTTGGGATTTATGGGTTGCCCGATTCATTTGTTTACCCCCGGGGTAATAGCACCAGCAAGAGAAAGTGCTTTCAAGCGTGCCCTAATTGGTCTCGGTGACTGCAAACGAGATCCTTCAGCTATTATATGTGTGTACGACACAGGGTTCTCGAAAATATTCCAGCCGGTCCAGTCCTCTCACTCTGTGGTAACCACACGCTACTTTGTGGCGCCAAATGTTGCATGGTCCCTTTCATTACGAAATCAGTCATTTCGGCGACAAAATTTCTATTTTGCTAACGAAATGATATTACCAAATGACTGTATTTTGTTACGAAATAATCGAATTATGATAAATAAATGAACTGTTATCTTTTCGTTACGAAGTTAATATTTCGTCGGCGAAATGAACATTTCCTTGACGAAATGATTATTTCATTGCAAATGAAATTTCTTCAAAAACGTAAAATTCGTCAAGGAAATGATTTTCTCAATCGACGAAATTATTCTCGTTACCAAATGACATTTTGTCAGGAAATGACAACATTTTGAAACCCAATGATTTCAATACATAGCGAAATGAACATTTCGTCGATGAAATGATCATTTCATTCAAGAAAATATTCATTTTCTTGCGAAATGACTACAGTTCGTTACGCCGAATTCCTTTCCATTTGATTTTTTTAATGCTCCAAACCTTTGAACAATGTGTAACAATATGGTATATAATGTAGTCACAATGTAGTAATGTATGTAACATTTCATTTGTGTTTGTGTTGTATTTTATTCTATTATCAGTCCTTGATTGTATGACATTTTTGTGAACAGGGCCCCATGGAAGACCAAAAGTGACTGTCATTGTCATTACTGAAAATGGGCTACCCTCCGTATGTATTTTTTTCTTTCGTCACTGGACCTTTATGTTTGAAATATGTTTATATTTAGTACGGAAATAAAACAAACAAACAAACAACGCAATGTTTATTTAATTACGTAATGTCATTTCGTAAGGGAAAGTTCGTAAGAAAATGACCGATTTCGTAACGAAAGGAACCATGGGAAACTTTGCGCTCTATACTCTACTGGGTCTTTAGGTATACCTGTAATTCCATAATTTTATGATATTATAAAAAATGGCAGGATTTAGACAAAACATTTTTTTTTAACCCTATTAAGCCCAAGCTATTTTGACCCCTCGCAGGCCCAAAGGGCCCCCCCCCCCCATTTAACTTTTTTATCATTTGATGTATCATCATCGTCACATTTGGCACATGGGTAGAGTAACTCATACTCTACATGACCGAGCATTTGAAATTTCACAAGGTCACCCATGGAGGGCGCTATTTACCAAAATATAAAGAAATACTTAGAAAATATGTTAAAAACATGATTTTTCTGTATAACTTCTTTATCCCCATTATATATGTCTTATTATAGACCAGTCATTTTCATATTTGCCACAAATGATAAGCAAGTGGAATTTTATTATTTGTTATGGCTGAAATTTCTCAAGGTCACCACATGGGGGCGCTATTCATATCAACATAGTGATACATTATGAGACCTGAGATGAAATGTTTGGGATGGGTACATGTATAGTTATGACATTTCATATTCGCATAACACTGGAATTTTGAGATTGCAAATTGATAATATGATAAACTAATGATATTAGAGGCATAACTTGGGTGAAGAAATCAAAGTAACTCAAAATAAAAGGCACTATTATATCTATTGTTTTATGCTTTTGTTGCATAAAAAAACAAAGGAAATAATAAGAAAAACTTTCCAGGACCATAATTACTTCAAATTTTGCTCCTTCAACAAATTTCAATCAAGAAACACCCATTTCATACACTGTAATGATGTTATATAAAACGAGAACAGAAAAAAGATGCAAAATCTGACTGACATGATTGTCAGTTTATGGTTGCCATGGCAACCAGCAACATCAAATGTAGCTAAATTATATATCAAAATGTTTGCAATAAGATTTTAGGAAAAGTCACCAAATTTGGCTGAAATCAGATTAAGGGCGAAGGAGTGGCAAATGAAAATCTGGTAGGGGGCACAATGTGCCCCCCCCCCCCTTGGGCTTTGTAGGGTTAATGTCAAAAATAGGGTATTTAGGAGTGGAGTTTCAGAAAACGGTTTGCATATCTAAATACGTCAGAGTTCATTCTAAAATGTGGCGGTGAAAATTTAACTTATTGTTCGGTTTATGCCCTATGGGCCTTTTTCTCGCGTCACGGCCCATATTATTGGCTACCAGAGGTGCTATACCGTGGAACATTTTGTCTAACTTATTAGCTAACGCTCTACAAGACAAATCGATTTCCCATTTTGCGTATGACAGAAATAAGGTCATTGTTCCATGAGAGCACATCCGCAGTGGAGTGATTTTTCAATTTGTTTTTTTCGTTGAAAAGGGGAGGGGGCACCTTAAAGCAAAAGTAACATTGATTATATCAAGAGAAAAATTGTTCGCACTGTCATCCCTGATGAAGAGGAAGGATTCTCGAAAATTCGGATTATTTATTACAATCAAGATTGGCATTTAATGCATTCCTCTGTTGTGGCATTATTATTGCTATTTCTAGTACTGCCAATACGCGGAGCAGCTACAATTTGTAATTATATATATATATATATATATATATATATATATATATATATATATATATAAGCAGGAGCTTCTACGATTTGTAGCACTACTTCAAAGGTCAAATTTCAGAGTTCAAATTTATTTTCATTTCCATCAAATAAACAGAGATAATTGCAGGCAATCCATATTAATGACCCTTGCCACATCGTAGTATGTTGAGACCATCAAACCTTTCAATTCAATTTAATTTAATTCATTTTATTTTCATTCTGCTTTTTCCACCAAAACATAACACAAAATAAATCAGGAATTGCATCATAAACACAAACCTAAATAATAAAGATAAACATAAAAATGAATACGGGCAAAAAAACAAAACAAAGTTATGCTTCATTTGAGATAAAAAAAAGAATTGAGATATCCACTAAAAAGCAAGTTTGTATATTGTGAACTACTCAACAAAAAGTATGAGTTACTTAATTACAAATACTTATCACAAATACAATTTACAAGACGGAATAAAACAGGGGAAACATGACAACATGTCACGACATGACAGAATAGATTAAAAGAATGGAAGGAAGGAAAAAAAGTGAATGCCTACACGCTGAACAAAGGAAATGCAACAGGGAATGATTGAGTTGCTTCAGAGAGCTGGTGCTGTACGCAGCTGTACAAGATTTATGATGACAAATTCAGTACGTTATAATGAACTCGGTGATTGATCAGTAGATGGATAAAAAACCCTGAAGTTAATGAAACCTAGCTAATGAAAAAAAAAAATCTAGACTAGGGAGGTCAATTCTTTGAACGTCGTTTACGAATTTCAGAAATTACTTCGTCGGGCGCCAACGACATGTTGCTTTGGAAACAAGTGGGATATGTGCTCGTAATCTACTTAAGAACTGGCTCATTAATTCTCTGTAAGGCGCTTTATGAATGTCTACTATTATCATTACTATTATTATTATTATTATTATTATTATTATAAGTCTTCCGTCTGACCCTGATGAAAGTAATCTGCATTAACATGTGACAGGAGCTTCTACGATTTATGGCACTACTTCAAAGTTCAAAGTTCAAAATCAAATTCATTTCCGTTTCTATCAAATAAAGGGAGAAAACGATAATCACCATGTCTAAGCAGTGAAATAATTTCAAAAACGTAGATTAACAAAAATACATGTGAAATTAATCACAAAATGTAGTAAACATAATTGTATTTTAGTACTAATAAGGTAAGATGGGAAAGGAAATGGAGGGTCCTACTGAAAAGCAAAGATTGTACGATATGGGACCCACAGAAAATACATAAGAGAAAGAAAAAAAAAGGAATTAATAAACTACAAAGAGATATAACACGTCCATTGCAAAAAGTTATTGGAGATCATGTGGAAGGGTGGGGCGCTTTCGGGATACTGTCTAGGGCCCTGTACAGAATAAACTATGTTTGGTGTTTTGGGGAAATCCCTTTTGTGTATTCCTTCCATTGCAAAAGAAATTAGTCATGCTCCTTTGCAGATGAAAAACACCATTGATTGTGGATGGGACTCTTTAGGGCAACGGCCCGGTTCCTCTACAGGATTGTAAAAACTGGCTTTGGTGTGTTGGATATCTCTGATGTTGACTATCTACATTGCAAAACAAATTAGCCATGACTCTTTTCAGCTGAATAAAATAAAATGTGTGTGTGTGGGGGGGGGGGGGGGGGAGGGGCTTGGCTTTGGGGATACTGTCTGTTTTTGGTGCGTTCAGTATTGTTTTCGTGTACACTATTTCCTTAACAAAAGAAATTAGCCATGACTCTTTTTCAGCTAAATAAAATGATACGTAGGGGCACTTTTGGGCCACTGTGTAGGGCCACGTACAGGATAAAAAAGAGGCTTTGGGTTTAAATAATCTTTGTTTAGTGTGTGCTACTTTCATTGCAAAAGAAACTAACCAAGACCATTTTCAGTTAAACCTCATTATGATAATCTCATCCGGGGTCCTTTGGCGCCCCGTACATACGTAGGAATGCTAGCTTTGCTGTTTTCATAATAGTTATCCCCATTTAGGAACAATATCCACACTTCTTGTCTATGGCTCTCTTCGGCTGCATAAAACCTACTTTAATGCATTTCAGGGACCCTTCTAGTGGCCCTAGGCTTGCGTGATACAGGACTTGCAAGTAATTAATTCTACTCACTCTTGGCCATATCCTAGTATGATGAGACCATCAAACCTTGTGACCCTCTTCGGCTGAATAATCTTCTGGGACCCCGGCCTAATATGATATCAGAGTGGGTTTGGTAATGTCTTATTAGTGTCAATACGTGTTATATTTTGCAGTACTGAGTGTGTACAATGAGCGTGTTTGAAACTTTGCTCCCACAGACAATCGGCGGTGTGTCCTCATCACTTTCATCATGGTCGGCTTCTTCGCCGGAATGGGAGTCACAGGTAGTTTAGAGTTACCTACCCTCTACGGCCAGGGCCCGCCATTCTGCTGGAAGTCTGTTACCATCGGCTTCTTTAGCACGTGGTGTCTCGTCATCCCTGGGATAGGTAACGTCCTCATGGTAGCACTTTCCACAGCAGTATGTCTACAGCCGTATCATGACACTCGCACGCATGCTCACAGGATGAATACGAGTGTAGTATCCCCTCACGACCATTCGTTAGTTTTGCTTCGTTGTTGTCTTTGTTTGTATTTCATATACAACCAAAAATGTTCAACGTTCTGTTTGGAAGCAGTGATTTGAAAAATTTTCAAGATATCACTTTTGATGCATATGTGTAGGTCTGATGTATCACAAAACATCCTTTTACCATATACATTTTTCTTTTGCAATAAAGCCTAAAATATACGGAGACATCAATCTTTTTGTTATCAAACCGTACTGTAGACGGTTTAGATTCGGCCCATTACTGCGACCAGCCAGGATGCGAGACTGAGTTGTCTCCGTGGCCGAGTTAGGCTGATTCCAATAAGATAAGTTCTGAGATTGCGACTCCGACCTTTTTTTTTTCGGTTAATATTTCGCATTTTCGTCGTTGCCCCACGAAAATCTTATTCCCAGCATTATTCCACACATTTCGTAGGCACACGTGTACGATTTGGAGCAAAATATGACAGTTTTACAGGAGTACCTGCACTGTTTTAACTTGCATGTTCCCTCGCCATGTCTTTTGTTAGTCACATTAATATCACAGAAACACGCAAGTTATGTTGAGTTGAGGGGAATGTGCATTCCAATGTCTTTTGTTAAACATATCAGTACATTAGCAATGATTGACAGATGAGGTCACAGCAGGAATATTGGTGTGGAAGGATATTTTGTCTCTGTGTGTGTGTGAGTGTGTGCTTGTGTGTGTGTGCGTATCCAACCAGGGAGGTGATCCTCTCACCTCCCTGATCCAACTTATCTGAAGAAAAATAGAAGAAAATTTGTTAAAAATATGTGAAATGTTTCTAGATATTCGTTTCGACGCAAAAGTGATGTTGAGTGAATCATAAATCAACACAAATCAACATGCACTTGTATTTCAGAGAACCTTTAAAGGCATAATCAACCATTTTGCAGATTATATAAAAAACACACAAACTATCAATATTGTAGGAGTATCTTGTAGTTTGCTCCCAGAGACAGATACTCCCACAATGTGGATTTTTTAACCCCTCTGGTGTTGACGGAATAAAGGGAAACGTAAGAAAATTATGTCAAAATACGTCTACAATGTAGCTCTTGCTTTTAAATTATAATATATACTGCATAATAGACAATACCGGGTATGTGTGTGTGTGTGTGTGTGTGTGTGTGTCCCTCCCATTCCTATCATTATGGTATGATGTTTTGTGATACATCAGACCCTACACATATATGCATCAAATGTGATATCTTGAAAATTTTTAAATCACTGCTCCCAAAGGTAAACAGGACCTTAAATCGGAATAAATGGGCTCTGTGCTCTTGGTGCAAAATAAGTACACACTCAGGGTTACAATATCTTTTGATAAAACTATACCTGAAAGTTAAAAGTGCAAACATTTCCTATTGACGAGTTGGAGCCACTGTAACATGAATCTCAAGTTAAAATCATCTAGTTTCAGAACACCACCCCCCCCCCCCCCCGAAGAAAATTGATACAATTCTCACGTGAAAATTTGCCAAGCCTTCGATCCTACACCGAGTCCCCGGAATCGAGAAATTTAGCAAAATCTCCATACAAAAGCTGAAAATACCGAAATTCTAATGCCTAAAGTGTAACTCTTTCCACTTATAAAATAACTGCATATTAATTCAAAATAGGCGTATCGTGCACTGCATAGCAGTGTTCGCTGAATACGTTTCATATAATTTTGTTGCAACATTTAAAGTACCTACAATTCGATTGACCGTAGCTAGCTTGTGTACCGAGTTTTGCCTTGGCATTCAAAATTGATGATTTGAGATTGTACAAAATGTTCAGAATGCAGCGTGTGAGGAACAGATGAAGAGATCCCAACGGTCTGTCGATTAAATACATGTTAGTATATTTCTTTTCCAGTGCGGAAAAAGGGAGATTCTCCTCCAATCCCAATTTTGATGGTTTGAAAAGAAGAAAGCAATGACAAGCAATCGAACAAGAAGTTTTGAGGGGAGATGGATAGGCTATCCAGGTGTATTTAGGCTGATGCAAGTCGACTTTTTCGTTTTCTTTTCACCCAGGCTCTCTGGCTGGGGCAGCGATTTTCAAGCGCTGCAAGCTGACCTACCTGAGGATAATACAGATCTCTCTCATCAGCGGGCTCCTCAACGTTCTGGTCCTTGCATTTACATTCCTCGTTCCAACCACGGCTCTGATTTTCCTCAGTAAGTGCTTTCTGGCACCCGTGTTCCCATCTCGCTGACGGCGATTCCGCCATGGTCGCCACCAAGTTTTGAACATGTCAAACACTTCCATTGCGAGAGCGCAGTGGTTTGATATGGCGTATGACAGCGTATCAAAAGCGTATCAAAAGCTTATCAAAACGAGCCCCGAAAGCCCATGAAAATTTTCATTTTTACAGTATTACCTAACAGGAACCGATCATGAACTACAAAAGAATTTGACGCACCATCGGAAACTAGGGAGGTGGAAAAAGAAAAAAAGCGTAACTTCTCGAAAAGGCAGTATGCATTTCTCTGTTTATCAAGTTCTATGCTTTTGATTTACCATAGAGCTACTCAATGCAAGTGGTTTAAGTTGTACTCATCGCAAATATCTTGATGAAATTGGCTAATTGTGCGATACGCTTTGCAGTTTCTTGCCGGTATATAGGTCATAGCATTCTTAAGTATACTGCATTTCGTCCATGGCCGATGAAATGGATGACTTAAATAACAGTGCAATTTCACACCCGGTTCAACCGGTGTTGTTCTAGAATCGTAAGATATAGGTTGAACCATATTAATTGCATCTATGTTGGTTTCATCTGACTTTAAAAAAAAAAGATTCAATCATTTAACCCGTTTCATACCTCAATAACTTGAGGTCGTAGCAGGAGTCTGGAATTATTAAACGTATAATACAGTCGCTCTGATCGTACCACTGATGTTGTAGCGAGGTCTCGATAAGCGTACGAATATCACAATATTATGATCGGTCTGATCGTAGAAGTAGCGCGTCTCGTCGGCCTGTGAAGTAGTAACAATGTAGCAGAGTCGTACTGTGATCGTGGCACTATCGCCTTTCGGGCAGGTGGAGCGTGGAGAAATCGTAAAGTAATCACATTACAAGACCAAAATGGAGATGGAGGACAATTGTGCCGCGATTCGTGAATTCTGCACAGATCGTCACGATGGTCGGCATGGTTGTCTTCCTATAGTGAGATGGGAAAACAGTAAAGGGCACAAAGATTAATAAGGCAATAATAGATGAATGTAGAAAGTGGATAATTAGAATTGTCAGCAAATTAAGAGCTAACTTGTGTGTTAAACAATTATTATACAAATTTTAGGCGGTTTTAAGACAGTAAACCTAACTGTGTTTTGATAGGAAACCAAGAAATTGATAAGACCCAGATAAACAAGAAACAGAACACACAAAAAACGGCGTGTTGTAGGTGGCTTTACGTCAAATTGTCTTTCATTTCTGCTCGATGACAGAAACGATGTTGAAGAGTATGCATGTGTGTGTGTGTGTGTGTGTGTGTGTGTGTGTGTGTGTGTGTGTGTGTTTACGTGTTTGTACGGAGTAGTCCGTCGGTGTGTTCGTTTATTTGTTTCTCTGTTTGAGCGAATGTGAAAAGACGCACTCATCTGAAGAAAATGGAAAGGGCATACCATCGCCATCAAAACACGGACATCAATGATTGGTAACCTGAAAATTTCCCGTACTCTCCATATTTTTTCCCTCTCTTTCTTTATTGTCTGTCCGTCTGTCGATCTATTTCCCTCCTCTTTTCTCTTTCTCTTCCATTTTTTCTCCTCTCTAAACACTGTAGGTACTGTTTTCGGAGTCTTCAAACTTCTCGGCTTGTCGGTGGTACGCACAGCACTTTCAACAATCGTTGATAAGAAAGAACACGGTAAGTAAAGGTCTATTATAGCCAATTTCAGCTCTGCTGTGATGTAATTAAGTGGATGTTGAGCTATCTTTTCATGTAAAACTTGAAACCCAAGTATAGAAAAAAAAGTGGAAAAGCGCAAAAAGTCGTGTGGACAATAGGTTTCTGAGCAATTAGCCCACATGGACACGTACCCTAGATCCTAACCCTAATTCTAATCATGAACCTCATCTATAACCCTAATCCAAACCCTAACCCTAAACATAACCCTAACCCTAATCTTTACTCTATCGCTAACCAGTATTTAGGAGGGGGGGGGGGGGATAATTTTCGGTATCGCCAATGCGCGGAAAACATCTGCTCACACTGAAGAGCCCTGTCACAGATGCACTGTGTGATTCCCAGGTGCTTTTGTAGCTTCCGGTTTTTCTCGCGCGAGTCGCAGTTCCCATACAATTCACTGGAGTTACGTGTTTGCTCTTTAATGTTGTCCTTGTCTATAATTCAGCTTTTTAAGATGTGAACATTTCTTAATCATACTGATCTGCGGTCACTAGAGTTATGGTTCGATACAACAAGGCTGCAATGTTCTAAATGCTCACTATGGAAATCTTAAACGGAAAAATACCCCTGAATAAAGACAGAACGTGACTTGATGAGTGCGTGTGCAGCCAAAACCGTTGCAAGTTTGTCCCCCCTGAGCTATCCCATAATAATTATCTATCTAAAGCGTTGCTCTGCGCACGACACCATTGGCGATACCGAGATTAGTTCGTCCTCAGGGATACTTGCCCTGATGCGACACAATAGAGCGCCATATGCCTGTGCAAACTTCCTTAATACAATGAGATAAAAAAAAATATATTGAGTTTGCATACAAGACACATGTACAACAGAATCCTTGTACGCATCATTATCTGCATAAATCACCACTAGAGATTGCACCTTGTACCACAACAGACCTTTCCTGAAATGTTCATGAATATCCATTTTAACATAATTTTGGGTGTAATTGCTCAGAGACAAACAAACGCGGGCACGCGCGCGCGCGCGCACACACACACACACACACACACGATGATACACACATACGCGCACACTCACCAGTACACACAGACACCCACACACTTTCCTTTCTCACACACACGCACATACTCCCATACACACACAAACACAAAAGGGGAAATATGAATCTGTGTAAAGACACAAATCCTTAATTGCTTCGAAGTCGAGCAAAGCACGACTATCTTTTGGGGTCTAGGAACACTCCCCCCTGGAAAACCACCCTCCGGATTACTACTACCCGGATAATAACCCCCAGGACAATCTCCCCCTAGGGCAACTACCTTCCAGTTCAATTACTCCCAAGGACAACTTTCCCCGGACTAACTACCCTCCAAGGGCAACTACCCCCTGCAAGTGGATAACACCTCCCCCCCCCCCCCCCCCCCGATAACTACTCCCGGATAACTACCCCCGGATAACTATAACCCCCTGGATAACTACCACATGGGTAACTACCCCGCGGATAACTACTCCCTGGATAAATACCCTCCGGGTAACTCCCCCCCCCCCCCCCCCAACTACCATCCGAAAACCTACCCCCGGGTTAACGGGGTCATCCCACGAGACCGACACCCGCGAGTCATACGGTCCACGAGACCGACATCAAAAATAGGTCCATGAGTCATACAGCCCATGAGTTCGACACTAGACACAAAAGGCTCACGAGACCGACACTAAGCAAAGAGAGCCCACGCGACCGACACTACTCAATTAAGGCTCACGAGACCGACAGTATGCAAAAGAGGCTCACGAGACCGACACTAGGCAAAGACAGCCCACGAGACCGACACTAGGCAAAGAAGGTTCACGAGACCGACACTAGGCAAAGAAAGCCCACGAGACCGACACTAGGCAAAGAAGGCTCACGAGACCGACAGGATGAGCAGCGCCATCTACATGTCAATTACAAATATGTACCTGTACAGGGTGTTCCATTAAGGGGAAAATTACATACTTGCGGGTGCAAATTCGTTACGCTGTCCAACGAAAGATTGTTACTAATAAAAGCGCCATCTACATATCAACGGCATTGATTATGTATTTCTACACGTGTAGCTTTTAGGGGACAGTTTTGTCACGTTACGGGGGCGACATTGTTACCATTTTTTTCTTTTTTATATAGAATTGTCCTCTTCATAGGACCCCCCCCCAAAAAAAAAGAAAGAAAAAGAGATAGCGGACAAGAACAATGAATGATTTACTGTTAGATGCCATCATGCTATATTTAATAGGTTTTCCTAATTTCTACTTAGATGGTAGACAGGATCTAAGTTTTTTCACCCTTTTCTTTCTCGCTTCACAACTTCACAAGTAGGCCTTATTAAATATCCTTTCTGCCTGCTTTTACCCGCCTGCTTAGAGTTCAATTTGTAATTTTCTCTGAACTTTAATGTATGAAATTCAACGGATGAATTTTTTTTTCTTTATCGCAGCGATACGCCTCGATTTCAGCAGCTTGTGTTCGTAAAATTATTCTTCTCAAAACAGTACGTTTTTCATGAAATAGGAAAGTCACTTTCATGGATCCATCTTCTTTTTCCGAATTCTTTACGCTGCCTTAATTGACGATTACATGATTTTCTGTGATTTTTTATTATTTCAACACCTTTGCAGATGACTAGCCCCCCCCCCCATATCATATAAAGCACGTGTGCACTACAACATTGATCATTTTGTGAATAATTTTCTTGTAGTGAACTTCATTTCATACCTGGGTATTTTTCTAGTTGGTTGATCTGAATGTCCACATCATTTTATTATTTTTTTTTCTAAGTAGGTATACCGGTATGGGCCTTGCAGATAGGGAAACGAGGGTGTTTTGGCATTTTCGAAAGTGATGTTGAAACATCTCATGCACTTTACTGAATTTTGTTTATTTTTTTTTTACAAACACTCACATACTCAAACACAATTAAAGATCTTGAACCGTTCAGGGGGTGAGGGAAGACAATTGACGGGGTAATACCCTAGCAACTCTCCTTTTCCACATCTTATACCTTCTTTATGCCATTTTCTGGACACCCTATACAGTTTATTTGCCTATAGGTGGCGCTGTTCATCCTGTCGGTCTCGTGGGCCTTCTTTGCCTAGTGTCGGTCTCGTGAGCCTCTTTTGCCTAGTGTCGGTCTCGTGAACCTCTTTTGCCTAGTGTCGGTCTCGTGAGCCTTAATTGTGTAGTGTCGGTCTCGTGGGCTTTCTTTGCTTAGTGTCGGTCTCGTGAGCCTTTTGTGCGTAATGTCGAACTCATGGGTTGTATAACTCGTGGGCTTATTTTACTTGATGTCGAACTCATGGGCTTAAGTTACTCAGTGTCGAACTCGTGGGCTGTATAACTGGTGGGCTGTATGACTTGTGAGCTGTATGACTCGTGGGCTGTATGACTTGTGAGCTGTATGACTTGTGGGCTGTATGACTCGTGGGTGTCGGTCTCGTGACGTGCACCCGGGTTAACTTTCCCCCTAACTATCCCCCATAACTTTCCATGGATGATTACCCCCCGTACAACTACACCCCCCCCCCCGTAACTATCACGAAGAAAATCACCCCCCCCCCCCCCAGATAATGCATCCAGGTCAATTACCCTCTGGATAACTACCACTTGTGTGATTGCCCCTCCGCCCCTCCCCCCTCCCGTAACTCTTACTTTTAAATAGAAAGAATACTATTACAACGGAAAACGAAGTTCTTTGTATTATTTTGTCAGAAATCATGGACATGCCATGCTAATGCTTTATCTTATGAAAACAACATCTTAAAGATTTGCGATTTGTATCGTTGGTATTTAGGACAATGTATGCACGAGCTTAATTTCCCCCTTCTGTATTTGACTCTATGTTCATTAAAAAAGAAACTGTCCCTTCATATCCTACCCGGCAATCCAGTGGATGTCATTTGCCTTTAACCAAAACTATTTTCCCTATATCTGTATTTTCTTGTTCTGTTCCGAAATTTTGGATTCTCTTGATAGTACCATGAAAGAAGTTTTAGGTTTAAAAACATTTAACCGTAAATTAAAGAAATTTTAAAATAATTTCACTTTTCAAAATGAGTTAAACTTTTTGTAAGCTGAAATTTCTAGTCCCATTTTTTTTTTTTACCACAATCGTCTATCGTTTACCACAACTCGACTTTGCACTTCATTACTTTGAGGAGCTTAAATTATCTCATGCCTCACTTGCCCTGGTTCCCTCTTCCCTCTCCCTTTTCTCTGTTCACCGTGAAGGTAGTCTCTTCTTGTCATTCATTCCCCCCTTACTTACCTTTCCCCTTACCCTCAATACAAGGGACCTGTCTCGTGTGTGATAATGTGTCTGTATGTGTGTACTTCGTCTCTGTCCTACTTTACTTTCTTTGCCTCGTTTTATCAATTTTGTAACTAATAGATCTTGTTTTTCAGGGGTCTGCAAAATACAAGCTGTGCTTTTTAGCAGCCGCTTCCATTTCCAACCATTTTTTTTTTTGTCTGTACGTGTCTTGAAATTATTCCGAAATTGGATTATGTATTATGGTTCATTGGTTTTGTTTTTTGTTTTTCATTGCATTGTTGCATCATTAGTATAGTTATGTGTATTTAATGTTATTACTGTATGTGTTTTAAACGAAATAAACGAAACTTAAAGGGGCTGTACAGTACTGGTTGAGGTGGGGATTCATGTTTTTTACATTCCTAAGTGAGATAATGAGAAACCTCTTATGAAATATGAAAGAGCATGTAATTTTAAAAACGATTCAATGTTTATTTGATGAAAATTGGATTTCAAATGACTGAGATATCCATTAAAGTGATAATGATAAAAGAATACAGACCACGCCTTTTATTACGATCTCTTTGTTTCACCTTGTTTTGGGATATCTCAGCCATTTCAAAACCTATTTTCATCAAATAACTTTTGATACCCCTTAGGATTGCATGCTCTTTGACATCTCATAGAGTGGCTTCTGAATATCTCGCAAAACGTTAAAAAGCTAAATCTTCAAATCGTCCAGAACTGTACACACCCTCTAACTGTTACTGAACTATAAGGTTTTAATTCCTCCAATAGAAATACACCTAGATAACATCCCTCTTAGGGCAATTATCCTCAAGGCCAATTCCTCTCGGACAATATTCCCCATAGAGCAATATTGCCCATAGGGAAATTCCCCTCCCTCAGGCAACTACTCAGGTTAAGTTCTGCTAGGAAAAAAAGGGGTAATCGTGCTATTGCCCATAAGTATATGTTCTGATATATGTTATATTTGTTTTATAAATTGAGTATATGAATATAAGAACGACCCAAGTCCATGGAAGATCATTTCGAGTAAACTAAAAAAAAACTTCATATCTTTTTTATTTGTCCAATAATATTCTATTCAACTGTGATGGGAAGGCAACATTGTATATACAAATTAGAACATATATTATCATGACAATTAACATTTGCATTAATTGTGGAGAGGCCATTTTGTGTGGTGGACTTGGGTCGTTCTTTGATTCATATGGACTTGGGTCGTTCTTTGATTCATATACATGATATTCTGCTATAGAGATGGGAGAAGGATGAGAGAGGGCGCTACTATATGAATGTAAGAATAACCCAAGTCCTTCATTCTTACATTAATATAAAATTTAACTCATCCATTTCAGGCACTTCCGGGGGTAATTAGGATTTATCATTTACACACAAGATGAGTTCATGCATAAGCTACAATTTCCCATGTCGAACTAAATTTGGCCAAAAATTGGACTTGGGTCGTTCTTATATTCATATACTCAATTATCTAAAAGATACTCGTATACTAAGATACTAAGATATATATCTATTTCGACAATGCTGTCACTGCCACCAGATGTGTTTAGGCGTTTCTTCGAAGCAATTTTACTGTTAGACCGTAACCGTTCCATTTCAGAATTGCCCTACTGCATCATTTTGCATTAACAAAGAGTATAATCAGGGATGTGGGAAGAGATTTCCACCTCGTTGGTATATTTTACAACAGAGCATTACCTCCCTTGACAATTACCCCTTGTTAAGATTAGGTCCAGAACAATCACCCTGCCCCAGGAAAATTACGTCTCCCATTGTTATTTTCGAAAAACGTTTGTTATTTGAATTGAAACACGCACACACACACGCAAACACACATTTTTTTTTTTTCCGGATGGAATGGATTGTATGGTTTTGGTTGAGACCTAACATCAGGTTTCTAACATCTTATTGGTGAGATAATTAGAAAGCTTTAACGAAATATGAAAAAGCATGTGATAAAATATTCCAAGATGGATTCGACGTTTTTGTGTTTAAAAAAAAATGGTCTTGATATGATTGAGATAAAACAGAGCAACCCTAATAATAGGTGGGACTCACCCTTTATTAGGATCCCTTTGACTTGCTTCTTTGTTTTTGGATGTCTCAGCCATTCCAAAACCTCTTTTCGTCATGTAAACTTTGAATTCCTTTAATAATGGTATGCTCTGTATGCATATTACGTTCTGGTTTCTTGGTATCTCGCATAAACTTTAAAGCTCAGTCCTCATCTCCACCTATACTATATCATCCCTTTAAGTATCAACAACATTATAGCACAACTATACTTGTGTGGAGAATATGGTGTAATCATACTCTTAGGACAGATCAGGGCACCGTTTGATAAAAGTTGCCAGCTATGACAACTTGTTAGTCTCTGATAATTTCAATAAAATCCTTGGTTCTGATTGGCTGAGAAGCTCTGGTCACTGATTTGTTACCAAGGACCTGCATGGATCGACGTGCAACGATTGGTGATTGTCTGGGTCTGCCAGCTTGTCAGGACTGACAACTTTCATAAAACTGTGCCCACATCTTATCAGAAATTATGGCTTTATATCGAGGGCCCCTATCTTATGTTAAGTGAATACATGAATTGCAGTGAATTGCAGGAGGGGGGGGGGGGGGGGGGGAGAGGGTGTCGGGGTATAGTTATGGGGGGATCTGGGTGGTAGTTATCCATGGAGTGGCTACCCAGCGGGTAGTTATCCGAGGGGTAGCTGTCCTAAGGGGAATTGCCATTGGGGTTAGTTGCCCACGAGGGTAGATTTCCCGGGTGGTTGTCCTAAGGATTTGTAATTGCCCCGGAGGATTATTGCCCTAGGAGAGTAGTTGTCCGCGGGGTAGTTGCTCTAGGGGGAATAGCCCTGGGGGTGATTATCCAGGTGGGAATTATCCAGAGGGTAGTTGCCCAGGAGGTAAGTGCCCGGATTCGTGCCTTTTGTTGTTTTTCTCTTTTTATAACTTTTTTCGATATTTTTTTAATAGCTCATTTTTCCCAATGATTTCACACTTACTGATTATACGTTAGGGAGAGAGAGAGAGGGAGGGGGGGGGGGGGGAGGGGTTATAGCGCCCACTTAGACGGTACGTGGTCATTCAAAAACAATCTTGTCTAATCCTTCTATTCTTTTTATGATTAAAAGGCCCTCTCTTTGCCAGCACAGGAGTGACGGACGTATTTATCATCTTTCTTGCGCCCGTGGTGTTTAATGCACTCTACAGCGCCACTTTGCGTTTCCTTTCTACAACCGTCTTTTTCATCATGGCTGCCTTCCTGATTGTACCAATTATGCTCACTGGGTAAGTTCTGTGACGACATGATGTCGCTTTTATTGTCGACCACGCCCTCTTCGGTCGATGGTTGAGTTGATGAATTTTAGATAATATACGTTATAGGCTTACTGAGTAAATAGATTTCACAGGCTGCTAAAGAATGTACACGACTTGCTTTGGTTGTCCCAATAGCTTTTGGTTGCCGTGAAAAGGATGCGGCTTTCGTTTTAGCAATAATAGGGATCTTTAAATATGCGACGCGGAAGTTTGAGACAATTCCGTTGGATGTTCACCTCTCTCCCTCCTAAAAAGTACCTTTGATTACGCAAGCACAGAGCCTTCTATTACAGAGTGTGGCCAACTTAAACACAGGCGCTATTTTGTGCCCACCTAATTGCGCGCACGCACAGCACGTGCGCGGTCGCCCTATCTCTCTGTCTGCAACAAAGACTGTGCGAGTAAAAACAATAAAGTTACACATAGAAAACTGTCTTTTGTTAATAAAAAATCAGCAATGAACGAAAGTTTATCACGCATGTTTTGAAAGCGTGTTTTATCCTGAATCATTAATGGTGTGATTTTTGTGTGACACTGATTGACGCTTGGATGAACTTGAGGCATTGTTTTTAAGAGTGCAAAATTCGACATGTGCAAAAGCATTTGCTTTTCTGAAGCTACATCACACATCTGACAGCGCGAATTCACGGAATTGTGTGTCTGTATGTGTGTGTGTGTATGTGTTTGTGTGACTGCTTGGGTGTGTTTGTGTGTGGGACGTATGTGTGTATGTGTGTTGGTGTTTGGTGTGTATGTGTGTGGTGGTTGTGGGTGTATGTGTTTGGTGGTTGTGGGTGTGGGGAAGGTTTTAGTGAATCGGGGTTGGTGGGGATGGAGATTCGATTTTCAATAAAATGGTTTCATTCTAGTTTTGTATAACGTATTTTTGTTGCTTTTTTATGTATATACCCTTGTGAGTGTGAGTAACATGATTCAGTATAATCAAAGAATATATATATATATATATATATATATATATATATATATATATATTGTACATGTCAATACTTTCTCGTGAAGAAATGGTCAGTTATAGGATTGATTTATAATTGAGTTGTTATGTTTGAAGAGAGATGATTGGCAGTATAAGTTGATGGATGGAGTTGTGTTTTGAATGGCACTTGTACCATTTTATGTTCATGGTACACCCAGAATGGGTTGATTTATGAATGATTTGAATGAAATCAATAAGATATCATTGAAAAAAAAAAGGTGGCTCTGTGTGTGTTTAAATAATATGTGTGGCATGATTGATTTTGTTAGGAATGTTAATTGGATCTGCGAGGATCGAATTAATACCCAAATCCCAATTGTTTTATTCCAACATCTCTCTCGTTGCTATAATAGACACACACACACACACACACACACACACACACACACACACACACACACACATACTGGTACACACACTCACACACAGTCTTCATCTCTCCCTCTCTCTCCCTCCTCTCTATTCTCTCCTCTGTAGCTACTACATGTACTTCCTTTCCTCTTTCTTTCTTCTCAATTTTCTCTTTCTCACTTTCTCACTTAGGCCTATATTTGCACCATTCTCACTGAAGGATCCCTGTCTTCACTCCCCCCTTTTTTCTGCCTGTACTCTCCTTCTTGTTCTGCACCGTTTCCGGGTCGATGTGAACATCCCCACGCCGAACAGCATGGCATTTTTATTTTAAAACTCCAAATATTATCCTATAAGAATTAATCAACAGTCAACAACGTTTCTACGTGTATACTTCTATCGGGCAGCGGCTCTGCAGGGTAGACGCCGAGCCGTCGAGCAAGTGGGCACAAAATGGCGTCCGTAAATCACGTGACCACGAAAAACTCGTAACAGGGTTGGCCAAACTCTGTAATAGAAGGCTCTGCGCAAGCACAGTAAATGGCGCCCCCATAATTATGAACAGTGCTGAATAGCTAAGGACGTATTAAAATCTCAGACGACGGGAGCTATAAACAAATCGCTTTTGAAAAACGATTTTGCGCTGCACGCTTTAAAACAGAGTTTGTCGTTGTTGTTGTTGTTGTTTTCTTCTTCTGAACGTCCCCATCGCGAAAATATTAAAGCTGTGAACCCTATTATTTTCTGCATCGAACCCTGTTATTTTCTCCAGCGAATGTGTGTGTTGTATACGCAATAGTACGTCTCCTTCTCTTAGTGTGCAAACTGAATAAACGGTATTCGTGGAATGGCCCTGGAGTGGTTCAGGCGTTATCTTACTACAGTGAATAATCATGACTCTGAAATAAACCCGATTTGATTTTGTGTTCCACCGGGTTCCCTCTCAGGTCCTCTTTTATTCATTCTATATATCAGTGACTTCCGAAACTCATCCTCTTTACTGTCTTTTCTCCTCTTCGTAGAGGGCCCTGTATTCTCATTCATAATTGTGTAACTGTATTGCTCGAATCCTGGAATAATGAAATGCAGTAGGTTGAGTGGATTCAAGCGAATAGATTATCTCTCGATGTAAATAAAACTAATCATAGGATTTTTAACCGACACAAAGTCTCTTCAAGGGTTAGTATGTTAAAGTGAACGGATTGCAATCAAAACCAAAACAAATTCAACTGAAGTTTTAGGTACTAAGCAGTATTTGTATTGATCGCAATTTTTCATGGAAGGTTCATGTTGATTATTTTTGTAAATATTGTGTAAGAAAGTTCGAGTTATTCCCAAACTGATTATCTTCCAAAAATTAATATTAGGCCTACATTCTTTATATCAACTCTATCATTTCCTCATTTGAATTACGGAACATTGGCCTAGGGGTATTGCTAAAAGACTAAAATTACTGAATCGTTATTTTTCGTGTCAGAAAAAGGTCTTGCGGGTTGTTAAATCATGTACATTTTCTTTCATCATACAAATTAATTGTTTGTTTGTAGCAAATTGCTATAAAAAATGTAGGCTATCTGTATCACATTGGAATATTTACCTACAAGTTAAATGTCGGTAATCTTCCTAAAGGACTCTATTTTTTAAAAAATTCATCAATGTTTGTTAAAAACAGTGATACCTATACTTAGCCTACAAGACACAGTGGATAATATCACTTTTTCCCTGTTCGCACACTGTTTTAGCCCTTAAGACAATTACTTCTACCAGCCCTTCTCTCTTGGATTATTAGATTAAACACTGAAGACGTCTTGAACCACAAAATGGTTTTGTTACTCTTTTAAGTTTTTTTTTGACCCAATATCACATTAATTTTGTAATGACTGTACCATAACTTGGTGGACTCTCAAAGGTGGTCACATTTTGAAGTTAATGATTATTTTTCAAATAAAGAGAGAAAACATGGTATGTGGGGGTAGTAGAGGTCTGTATTACAGAAAAGCTACAGATCACAGTACATCTCTACCCCAAGTGATGTTATTTTTCATTTTGATATCAAGCTTAATTCAAGACAGAGTCATGTCGCAAATAGATGTCACTCTATCAATTAATGAAGTCAAATCTATCAAGATTTAATAAAAATGATGGACAATGGTAATAACTTTAAAGATGAATATTACTTGCATTTTTGGTCTCCATTACGACACGTGCAATGGCCATTATTTGACTTAAAATCAATATTCGTTTTAACCCAGCTTTCTGTACGTTCAGGGTTTTGGATTCATATTAGATATCTCATGTCCTTTTATTGATCTTGATTTGACAATGCTGCATCACACAATACCAACTAAAAGTATTCGACGATCCTTCACGGAGAAGAAGAAAGAGAAGAATTTATATATCCTCTGAGGGAAGCAGATTTAAGACGCTAGAAAATATGAATTCATGGAATTTCACACTTGGCATCAGGAAAAAAAAAGTATCCAAACTAGATTTTTTTCCTCTCTCACAATAGTATGATTGAGTTCTAAAACTGGGAATAATACGTAGAATAACCTTTTTAATAATGAACTTTCAGAAAATTTTAAGAATTGAAACTTACAGCTTTCCAGTTAAACAATGAGTTCAAAGTCTTGTCAGGAATTCACCTCTCTCATAGGATTGCACGGCATAGGCGCCGGAAGTGGGGGGGGGGGGGGGGAGGGGCGGCCGCCCCCTCCCCCCCCCCCCAATCCAAAAAGTGGGGGGGCAAAACGCATTTTTGCCCCCCCCCCCCAAAAAAAAAAGCCCCCCCCCCCAAAAAAAAAAAAAAAAATTAATAATGATAATAAAAATAAATGAATAAACAAAGAAAATACAATAAACATGTATATAAATGAATAAAAGGGACAAAATATGGTTACAAACGCAGCTTTTGGACTGTAAAATGTCAAAATTTTCAAGCTCGCTCGCTTCGCTCGCTCGCTCGCATCCAGCAGTTGAGCCCGGTGCGCCTCCCCCTTAATTTCTAAAGCGAAAAACATAGCTATACGACGGCAGTTGTTGGACTCTAGAATGTCAAAATTTTCAAGCTCGCTCGCTTCGCTCGCTCGCATTGAATCGTTATGCCATTCTCCTAATGTTGCTGACAGTAATTGCCAGTAGTTGCGCCCGATGCCCCCACCCCTTAATTTCCAAAGCGAAAGATAAATATAGCTACAAACGGGAGTTTGGGGACTGTAAGATGTCAAAATTTTCAAGCTCGCTCGCATTGAATCGTTATGCCACTCTCCTAATGTTGCTGCCAGTAATTGTCAGCAGTTGCGTCCGATGCCCCCCCCCCCTTAATTTCCAAAGCGAAAGATATAGCTACAAACGGGAGTTTGGGGACTGTAAAATGTCAAAATTCTCAAGCTCGCTCGCTTTGCTCGCTCGCATTGAATCGTTATGCCATTCTCCTAATGTTGCTGCCAGTAATTGCCAGCTGTTGCGCCCGATGCCCCCCCCCCTTAATTTCCAAAGTGAAAGATAAAGCTACAAGCCCCAGTTTTGGGACTGTAAAATGTCAAAATTTTAAAGCTTGCTCGCTTTGCTCGCTCGCATTGAATCGTTATGCCATTCTCCCAATGTTACTGCCAATAATTGCCAGCAGTTGCGCCCGATGCGCCCCCATTTATTTCAAAGCGAAATATGTAGCTACAATTAAAACTCCAGTTTTGGAACTGTAGAATATCAAAATTTTCAAGCTCGCTCGCATTTTATTGTTATGCCATTCACCTTATGTTGCTGACAGTATATAATTTGTCGATCGTTTCACACCGTCATTCCATAATCCATGTAAGGAAAACTTACAATGTTCCTCAATGACTGCGTTGTTGAATGTATCACATTCCGTAATGTATTGTAGTCCCATTATTGCTCACGCACACACGCACAAGCATACAGACCGTCAAAATTACTTTATGGTTCCCCCCATGTTTCGACCCACCGTACGCCACTTTACATATATATATATATATATATATATATATATATATATATATAATAGATGTGTGTGTGTGTGTGTGTGTGTGTGTGTGTGTGTGTGTATGTGTATATTGTGTAACATATGCATGGTCTAATCTTGAGCCCCCTCCAATGTTTGCCCCCCCCCCCCAATCCAAAACTGCTTCCGGCGCGCCTGGCACGGTCATCTTGTCCACTGAGTAGAAGAGTGCATCACATTCAGAGCCAGTCCCTGCTGATAACAGAATACGGCAGATTACAAACTTTAACTATAGAAGTCTGTAGAAATATTATATGACAAACAAAATATTCCAAACTCTAGTTCTTTTCTCAAATTTGTCTGTTATTACTCAACCTATAGGGGGAAAAGGAAGTGTCACTGACGTACATTTGTACATTGTACTTTCATACCTATGTAGAGACATTTTGATTTTCACTGTAATACCAAAATTGCAAAAATGGCAGGAAATACTACTAGTTTTTTTCAATCACTCACGTTTAGTTGGAACCAACTCGGTAAAGGAAATTGTTGACATTGACAATAGGCCGAATGCATCAAACAAGCAATTGCTTCAAGCAAAAGCACAAGCTCGTCTAGGAAAAGGTCTAGCTCAAGCAATTGCTTAAATCCATATGCATAATCTTTTGCTTATGCCAATACCTTTTGCTTGTCCCGCACAAGCAATTGCTTGCGTTTTCAACAAAAGGGATGTCACGCCTGTGCGAACACAAGAACAAAGGCGAGTGTGGTAGCATGTATTTGAAAGGGTATGTGTGTGTGGAAACATTTCCTGACATAGCAGAAGAGCTATGAAATGCACACACTGCAGACACATACACACACATCTATACACACACACACGTATTACTGGCTGATTCCCATCACTGCAGCTTACAGTAGCCCGGATCTGCCAGATCGTACGTGGAGAGAGGTCTCCTCGCTCTCCAACGAAGTCAGACATCCTACCTGTTTTTCATCACATTTTGCGTGCTAACCACTGGACATTCTCGTTGTTGAAATGAAAAAGTCTCTTACACTACTAATGAGTAATTTCTTGTAGATTTATACCACTCCTTCACAAGTGTGGTCTTTCTTTCATAACATACTTAAAGGGAACGTTCCGGTTAAGCAAAAGCTCAAGCTCATTTTACAGAGCTTGGAAAATCGTAAGCAATTGCTAGCAAGAACTAGCAAATGGTACGTTTTATGCATACGTTTTAAGCAAATGCTTGGTCTCTAAGCAATTGCTTGCGGGCAGCAAGCAATAGCTTGTGCTTGCTAGCAAAAGCTTCTGCTTCCAAGCAATTGCTTGCTTTTTATGCATACGGATTCGAGTAAAAGGCTAGCACAAGCAATTGCTAGCGTTTACGCATTCGGCCCATTGACTTGCATATGGTTATTGTAAACACCTCGTTCTTGGCAGCATATACCAATGTATACGCTGCGCTGCTGCCTACGCTATATCTTACCTGAAGTACCGGTAACCTACACAATCATGGAGGGATGCATACTGTATATACAAAAAGCCAATAGTCTATAGTGATTGAAAATACGATATAGTGTCATGAATTATCTGACTTTGGTGCAGTCTAAAAAAAAAATTATAACCCCCTACCCCCCCCCCCCCTCAAAAAGACAGAAAAAACAAACAAACAAACAAACAAACAAAACAAATGCACAACAGTTCAACCTCTTGTGTCAAAGTATGACCACACGTCAAAGAAAGAATGCAATTAATTACTACTCTTCTACCCGGATTTCAAATTTAGGACAGCCTTATAGTCGAATTATGGATGGCTTGTCCCTACATAACAGTAGTAGAACTTGAGTTAATATCCGTATCTAGGGTCTAGTAAAGCCATGGATACCAAGTACTTAGTACCGAAAAACAAAATCAAAGATATAATCTAGAGGGTGAATCTAACACTAAACAGTTATCTCTCGACTAATCTAGATCTACTAACTAAGCTTAATTGATACAGACGTTATCTAGCCAGTAGATCTAGGCCTCATTGAATCTACTGCACTGTAGACTGCACTTACATTGAACAGAAGGCCTACAGAGTCTAGGTCTAAACAAACGAGACTCAATCGTGGTTGTGATGAAGAGTAGGCCTAAGGCAGAAAAATCCGTCGATCCAGAGGAGGCTCAAATTGGAATTTTAAATACACAGCCTACACGACCGCCTAGCGGCGTCTGCGAAATTGTTGACATTTCCCACAAAATTCGAAGTTCATAATCGAAATCTTATCAGTGACAATCTAACTAATTAATCTACAAAATATTCTAGGTCTACAGTCGTGAGTCTGCAAGCATGAACTAGATGTGATTTACAGTATCGATAGTAGATGTAGACTGATCTAGTGATACGTGTGCGTAATTACACACATGGGACTATAGAGGGCCTAAGCAAATCATGATTGTTTGGACTGACATGTTCAATACGAACAAAGTAAAGGAAACGTTCGGCACTGCTTGCTTATGACTGCCAAAACAGACTTGAAATGGCACAAGCCGTGGAAATAACAATAAACCTATCAATCTAAGATGAAATTTGTGCACTGAAAAGGAAATTTGACCACGAAACATTAATTGTAATGTTTCTTACCTTCTGCTTGGTTTTCTTTTTTTTTCTTTTTTTCTTTTTGGTTGTCGTTGCCATGTTTCGATCGTTAACCGCCTCTGTCGATCACAGCCTCGTTCACTATCGGTCGCACTCAATTAAATATAATTTCCCAGTTTAAGATCGAATTAGTCAAACCAGGATGGTATCAATCCCGGAATTGAGATCGGTCTTGGGTTGGATCGATTTCCCATGTTAGTGAATCAGGCCCCAGGGCCTCATTTCATAAATACTAGTAGTTGATATGATCACATAGAAACCGCTCTGGCTGGAATGGCAATTGTCATGGTAACGACAAGAATCCAATTTCCTGATTCTCTATTGCTACATTAAATTGTCATTGAGGCCATAGTTATGGTTTTCGCATCACCGAGGGCCTACATAATTTTAACTCTGCCCCGAATATCTCGCTGTCATTATTTGTTTTGTATACCGAAAATATAGATTCCGAAATACAGATACCAAAAATATAGATTCTAGTCTCTTTTACAGCACTCGTAATCAACGCTGATCGACAGCGCGGAGTACATTTATGAGTGATCTATGTGTACGGGGTTGCGACTGTCTCCAAACCTATTTACAGGGCACAGTTGATTCTATGCCCCGGGCACAGTAAATCATGACGTCATTTTGATAAAAAAATTGGGGCACAGCTATCTTCATGACTCCACTTTTGACCAATCATATGAGAGGAATCTATATATGAGGTATATAATGCTAATTAAGTGTTACTAGTGCTCCAACACAGACGGTCAGATTAACAAAGCGATACCGATCAAAATCATCGATAACCGACAAGAGGTGCTGGAATCACAGCAGCGGGAATTGCGCGACGAAAAAAAGTGATGGCGCGTGATTCCAGTCAAATATATAATATTGGATGGCCTTGAGGTTAATACATGGAAATATTGGACGAGCTATGCACAAATATTTAACGAGTCGAAGACGAGTCCAATATTTCGCTTAGCGAGTCCAATATTTCCTTGTAGTGACCGAAAATAGGTCTTTCAATATTATCATTATTATCCTACCGAGCAAAGAATATTTTCACTTACCCTTTCTGTCTCTGAGTGCTGTATGGTATCCTACTGTACTTGATCCTGACATGGGGTATGGTACACTCTTCAGTGCAAGTTAATCCACTTAATTCCCAGATAAAACAGTGATCTATGTATTTTAATGTACAATCTTAACTAATCATTATGAAATTTGTTTGTATAAACACAGAATTTTAGAAAAAAACGATAATTTAGTTAATTCGTGATTGACCAATCATAGACGTTTTTATTTCATATCTAGGGTCATCTCGTATATCTCAACCAATCACGGTGAAGTTTATAAAAACTTCTTGCCGTCCAATATTTTAAATATTTGTCGCTTCGGCGAAAAAAAAAATATTGGTCGAGTTCAACAAACTGTCTAAGTGGGTCGGAGGTTATGAGGTGCGTCGGCAAAATAACACTTGTATTTGGGCTCTAAAAATCCTCTGTATGGATAATGATCAATGATGTAGCCAAAACTTCTTAGTTTTTAGACACTAATGAGGAAGACAGATTAAAATGCCATACATTTTCATCCATTCCCCAAAATGCAACTATCCTAATTTTGGTCCCAGGCTAAGATTAATGTAGCCATTTCTCGAATATTCGTTTACGTTTACATGGGCGAGCACTACATTAGCACGTAAAACGGACATCTATTATCATGATTATAGACGTGAATGCGGGTCTCGTATGGCAACGCTAACACCAGCAACGAACTTGAAATTACGAAAATACTAATCCATAGGGGATAGTGTTAGTCAATGGGGAAAATCGCTGACACAAACGGCGTAAAGCTCGGTCCAGCAGATGACACTCAATAACGATCCCAGCACACGTCCAGCAACCGTAACGTCATAATTTACGTCATAATTTTGAGATAAACTCCCAACACTGACGTGATTTCAAGTTCAGTTTTATCCCCGGAGCCACAAGTGCTGAGAAAGTGCTGAGAAAGCACTAGCACTAGCACTATATTAGCACCGAACTTGAAATCACCCAGTAAAGAAGAGCACATAGAGCGCACTGCGTGAGCTTTTACTATACTGGCAATACTGTATCTTGATTGGGCCATGACCGGCGATGGATATAATCGACATGTCGAATAGCTACAACTCGCACTATAAATTAAAGACCCATTTGCACGACTGGAAACTGGCAAGGTTGGTGACGTCACATCTCCTGCCGACATTGACCAGTTGTATGACCTATCTGATCCGATAGGGCTCACACCTGTAAATAAAATGGAATGTCCTAGACCCCTTCACAAATTCGTACCAAAGGTACAAAAAAGAAGAAGAAATAAATGAATTAAAAATCATTAATGCAGTTTGGCATAAAACTGAATAGCTGCAGATATTGAGTATTAATTCCTCTACAAACTGCATTTTGGTTTGAATCTGAAAGCTTTTCTCATGGAATTTGAAGGGACTATATTTCATTGGGTGCATGTAGGGAAAATAGGTGATTTTTTGAGTGAAAAGAACAGTCTGGCTTTGCGAACCCTTGGACAGAGTTTGAGCCGAAGAACCTGCCTTGGAAATTTGATGGATGACAGGGTATAGCTCACTCTAATATCCAGGTTAGTGAAGATGAAACACCTCATTTCTCCCAGCTATTTTAAAGAATTTTTTGAATTTTGAATTTGAACATACGTCTCTATGGGGAATTATTTACCCGCGTGAGCCCTATAATATTTTGGCTAAAAGCATCAACACCGAAATTGTGATTCGCGATCATTTGTGCGCGTGCGTACTGACGGTATATGTGACGCAATCAAAAAGCAATCATAGCATTGCCACAAGTTTTACATGGTGACACGACAACTCTTCCTGAGACAATTGCTCCGGTCTTGTTTATGCTAAGGACTTGGTTTCGGTTTAGTGTTGTGCCAGGGTTTTAGATTATCATTTTGATCGTAGAATTACGGTTAGGGTTATGGTTTTGGGGAGAATTTATGTTTGGCTTCGCATGGAATTATATCATGGAAGCAATACATTGTGGCAGGAGTAGGATATTGTGTCATGGACCAGTTTTATATATGACTCGTTGAGCTCTCCTTCAGTGTCAGCCTTCCAAAATCATTGTCTGGACGGAAGCATGTTAAACATGCCAAAACCAAAAACGACCGTCCAAGCCTTTTGTTTCATTTTTATTTGTTTCATAATGTTCCTGCAACCATTAAAGGACAAGTTCACCTTCATAAACATAAGGATTGAGAAAATGCAACAATATTAATAGAACACATCAGTGAAAGTTTGAGGAAAATTGGACAATCGATGCAAAAGTTATGAATTTTTTAAATTTTTGTGTTGGAACCGCTGGATGAGGAGACTACTACAGCTTGTGAGTCATATGCGTACAACAGTATAAAGGAAATATAAAAGAAAATTCAACATATTTTCACTTTTTTCGCATAATAAAAGAGCAATTGACTTGCCTCTTTCTAAAGGCAGGGAGAATAATATTACCCATAACATTTATCGGTAACGAGTCAGGGGAATGTGTACTTTTTTCAAAAGATGGAATTTTGTGAAATTCTCTTTATATTTTCCTTATATTGTTGTACGTATGTGACATCTAAGTTATTCATACACTGCAGTAGTCTTCTCATCCAGCGGGTACTGCACAAAAACTTCAAAAATTCATAACTTTTGAACGGATTGTCTGATTTTCCTCAAACTTTCAATGATGTGTTCTACTAATATTGCTACATTCTCTCAATTCTTATGTTTATGAAGGTGAACTTGTCCTTTAAGTTAGAATGTAGGCCTACCTGGAAATGTTCATAACACTCACTTGCGTGGTATCACTATTAGTAAATTATTTTTGTTTTCTGTCGCTACAGTGCTCGTCATGTCATGAGCTGCATAATTATGATTTGTATTCTTTTCTGCCTCCCTCTGTCTCCTATTCCCCTCTGCCCCTCATTCTCTCCCTCTCTCTCTCTCTTTGTCAGTGCCATGCAGTGCAAGGGACTTGGGATAAAGCAAGACGACGGGCCTGTTATATTAAAGGATTCTGATTCTGAAGAGCGCCCCCTTCTTCAGTAATTCTAGATGTTTAGATAAATTTAGATGCGTTTTAGATGCATTTGGGGATAGCTCACGAGACAAACTTGCCCCGGTTTCGGCTGCACATGCACTCAGCTCATATACCTCTGTCTTTATCCAGAGGTATTTTTTTGCTGAATATTTCTTCGCTTTCCGTCATGTGACTAGTACATTGAAGCCGTGCAGTAGTGAACCATGTCTCTTGTGACCGCAAATCAGTAAAACTAAGAAACTTTCAACTCTTTTAAGCTGAATAATAGCCAAGCAAAAAATGGGTATAACAACGGAAGAGCAGACATATAACTCCATGAATCGTGTGGGGAACTGCGACTCGCGTGAGACAACCGGAAGATAACAAGGGCACCCAGGAATCCCACAGTGCATCTGTGACAGAGCTCTTCGGCGTGCGCAGAAATTTTCTGCGCATTGGCGATACCGAGAATAACCTTTATCAGAAATTCATGATGAGATGCCTCGGAAAATTCGATTGTGAGGTTGAAACTATAATGAAATCGTCGAAAATTTGCTAAGCCGTAAATCAATGGTACCCCCGATTGATACTCTTATGTTAATCTGTGATAAAGTTGTCGTATTGTTATGTCGAACTATCTGTTAGACGAAGAATAATTCTCTGGTCCCGTTGGATGAACATTGTTGTATACACCATTTCAGAGAGTGACGACATTATTAAAATAACAAAACATTAAGACTAGAGGCTATGTTTCATCCTTTACACCTCCAGTCTTACGTTCAGACCAAATGACATTAAAGTATACATTGTACTTGCTGTAGTTGGTTGAAAAAATTATGTTAGCTTTAATGAGTAGCGTGGCACTAGACGAACGGAAACGTTAAAGTTTCATTTAAAAAAAATCCCCCCCCCCAAAAAAAAAGAAGAAGAAAGGTGAAGAAGTCTGAAGTTTCGTAACATGAACTAGACAATGAAAATAGTCGCAACTTCCTATTCGGTTTAGAAACTCCACCATTGTTTTCATCTTGAGATGATCTGTTAGAAAATCTACAATCTTGCGTTTGTCTGAGTTTTATCTATGGACAGGCGTCAACGTGGACGTCGTGTGGAAATGAAGCGCAACGCTTACCAAATTTACCGACGGATGTCGAAGCTTCCGGAACATTTTATTAGCTCAAATAAGTTGTTGTCATTGTTTTACCTTTTTTAATGGACATGGTGCTTAAACGTCATAGCTTTACGCTCTTTATTGGACATGATATGCTTAAACGTCATTGCTTTACGCTCTTTATTAGACATGGTGCTTGAACGTCATTAGTTACGCTCTTTATTGGTGCTTAAACGTCATTGTTTAATCATGGCCTTGCTAGACGAGTTAACATCCCACCAGAATCTTTATGGTGTTGGTACGACGTTTTATTGTCCCCGCCGAATGAGTTCGAGCAGGGGACTATGAAATGGGCTCCGTACGTGTGTGTGTCTGTGTGTCCGTCTGTCCGTCTGTCCGTCTGTCCGTCCGTCTGTGCGTCCGTGTGTGATCAAAATGTTCAAAATGCTACTCCTTCGCCATTTCTAACCCGATTTTGATTCTGTTGGCTTTATATGATAGCACTACATGGGAGCTTTGAAACTTCTATACAGAATTTCAGTTGTGACCTATGACCTTGACCTTTGACCTATAATGTACATTTTGCTTCAAAATGCTACTCCTTCGCCATTTCTAACCCGATTTTGATTCCGTTTGCTTTATATGATTGCACTAGGTGAGGGCTTCAAAACTTCTACACAGAATTTTGACCTTTGACTTCTTTGACCTTTGACCTTGATTTTTGACCTATATTGTACATTGCCTACAAAATGCTACTCCTTCGCCATTTCTAACCCGATTTTGATTCCGTTTGCTTTATATGATTGCACTAGGTGAGGGCTTCCAAACTTCTACACAGAATTTTGACCTTTGACTTCTTTGACCTTTGACCTTGATTTTTGACTTATATTGTACATTGCCTACAAAATGCTACTCCTTCGCCATTTCTTACCCGATTTCGATTCCGTTTGCTTTATGTGATGGCACTAGGTGAGGGCTTCAAATCTTCTACATAGCATTTTGACCTTTGACTTCTTTGACCTTTGACCTTGATCTTTTTACCTATATCGTACATTTTGCTACTAAATGCTACTTCCGGCGGGGACATATATTACGCACCGCGTAATTTCTACTTTTCCTTGTTGAAATTGCCCTAAAGCCCTCTGTCTCTTATCTTGATGTACTTCTCCTTGTGACATGAAAATGTCGTATTTAGATTCATCTTTTTTGGTCTTTTCCATTGTAAATACTTTAGTAATTGTGACACACAATTCCTCATGTTTTAAGGTTTCTTGCTCATCGTCATATTGGTATTTATTCAATGGCAATTGAGTGCGAAAAGACATCTTGGCCAACAGAAGTTAGTACAATTTTGAACATTGTTTGCAATGGACTTTTATATGTTTACAGTACCCAACACTGATAGATTTGTATGAAATTCCAAGGTAGTTGATTTTTTAAGTAACTTGTTGAACTGAACTATTATGCAATCATGCACGTTCATCATTTGTTGATGTTTACCATAGGTTGCAGTGCTTCAAAGACTGTTCGAGTTTAATCACAATTGATGCTTGTGTGTATCACAAAACTTTCTACCATAAAAGAAAATCTATTGAGTCCTACATAGACTTGAAAGAGACTCATGGCAATACCTTCACTGTTTACTAATATAGGTTTGGTACAATATGTTCTTTGCGTTTTGTTTAGTATGTATTGACAAACTGGCATGTATTGACCTCCGGTCTTTAAAGAAATTCATAATATAAATATGTACAGGTGTAATTTCATGATGGTGCTTTGTGGTATTTTGTTAGAACTCGGTGAAGAACTCCAACGTAATAATGGTACAATACCAAATACTTTAACACTTTCTTATTATGACTTGCATACCTGAATGAATAAGAGATTACAATTAATATTCCTTTTTTCCACAGCACGTTTATCAGTTGTCTGCGTTTTTGTGTGTTTTGTGCAGAGAGAGAGATGAAGAGAGGGAGTGTGTGGGCGTGTGTGTGATAGAGAGAGAGAGAGAGGGGGGGGGGGGGAGGGAGAAAGAGGAAGTTCCCAGAAGTTGGAATCTTGCGTAGCCCATTTGTAAAAAGTTTTTTTTTAATCTTGAACATAAAAACAAGAAAGATTATTATACGCAGACGAGTGACGATGTGCAATAAAAACTTCTTCTTAAAAAAAAACCCAACATACTCTATAATTATTTTCACTCCTGTGCTTAATAATTCTCTTGTTTCCATTTAATATGACTTGTCCGCCTATAGAGATAGGACGACATTAACTGTACATTCGAAGATATCAAACGACTAATGTTTCATGCAATTGCAAATAAAGTTTAAACTAACTCTAGTTATCCCATTTCCCGACCTCAAGGAAAAGATTTATGCAACATAGAGCATTACATACAGAATAGAACAATCATGGACATAATAATGTACACAAAAAACCCCAATGTTTGTGACTCTATACAGCGCATCTTATCATATCCAGATTCACCAGTAAACTTTGTTCATTTTCCATTTGAGAAGATAGTTGGATAGCCCATATTCAGCTATGCTAGGCTGGTCTTCCACGGGATTCAGTTGGACAATGTTGGATGTGAGACAGGACCACTTCACGGGGTTAAAAGGGATGGCTATAGTAACTGATCAGTGGGAATGCTGGAGGATGATTGTTCCAATCTTTGTTGGATTCGTTGTGTGAAAATTATTTGCTTCAGAATGGTGTCATATTCAAGTAATGTGCAGTTCAACGTTTCCAGGTTAGCATGCCTGTACAGTGACGGGGCGATCGTTAACGGATCGTTAACGATCGCTCCGTCACTGTACAGGCATGCTATCCTGGAAACATTGGACACCATATGACAACATTCTGAAGCAATAATTTTCACACAACTATAGATATATAATATGTACTCTTAAATGAATCCCACAAGGATTGGAACAATCGTCCCCAGCATTCCCACTGACTCCCACTGATCAGTTACTAGCCATCCCCGAAAAACACCCTCTTCTTTGCGATGAATGAATGAAGCGGGATCTTTTAAGTGCATGAGTTGTGTCTCTCTCCTACTCGGGACCTCCAGTCTATGTCCTATCCGAGAAACAGAGTGTCTTGCCCTCTTGTTAGAGGGAACGGTATGCTTACACACAACACTGCTCAGTCCAGACTGGGACGGTGGGTTGGCTCAGTCGGTAGCGCGTCTGCCTCACGATCCGAAGGGCCCGGGTTCGAACCTGAGTCTGGTCTGAGCAATTTTGTGGGCAAACACACCGTCCCCTCTAGCATGAGGCAAAACACTCGCTCCCTCGGATAGGACATAAAATGGAGGTCCCGTGTATGAGAGAGTAACAACTCATGCACGTAATAATCCCGCTTCATTCATTCATCGCAAAGAGCGGGGTGTTTAACCCGGTGACGTGGTCCCACCTCACATCTAACTGGACCCAATTGTGGGCTGTCCAGCCATCTTCTCTGACGGAAATGAACAAACAAACAAACAAACAGACTCGGGCTCAAACCCGGGTCGTTTGGGTAGGAGGTAGTCGAGCAACAGACTGAGCCAACTCACCGCCCAGTAAGCACTGATGCTGAAGAGTTGGGGTTTTGACTGGTTACGTTGTATGATTGCATTTAAATGCATGATGTCAGTTTTCTGTGAACGGATCAAAATAATTCTAGAGCTGAGATGATGATCGGCGTTCGAAGCTGCCTTCTTACTGAGAAATCAAAAAATTGATTTTAAAGTCTTACACATTGATGTCGCGTGCATGTCGGTTGTTTATTCATAATAAAAGAATATCCTGTCCAAAAATATGCAAAAAAAAAGTTTGAGTCAGTGCTCAACGTTATACGAAAGTGTTTCAAACTGTACCCTACTGGAAAGCCGATTTTATCACTTTTCTGATTAGTTCAGACAAAAGAAAACTGATACGGCATGACCTTCGTGTAAGTCCTTTATGATGAAAAAAGTCAGAATCGTGTTTAATTCAATTTCACTAATATTTGCTCAATTTCTATACAGACCATTTTTTTTGTGTGTGTCGCTCATATTTCATGTGTAGGGATATCTAATAGTAATCACATACCATCAGGTGCCACAGTCCTACCTCTTCTATCCGGACACGCTAGGACTGGCCCTCGTCTGGATAAGGGATTTGGTCGGATATGAAGGACTCAATGTTTAATACACGCGGCTGCCTATACCCGATCGTACCTACATAATTATGTACACTGTACATGTACATGCAGATTATTAAAGTGACGTCTCACCCCCTGCCAAGTGTAACCTATTTCAGTTATAGCGTAGACTAAAACTCTTTCTTTGCAGCTATCAGTGCAAAATTTGGGGGGTAGTGAATGTCTGAATGAATGTTATTTAGATGAAAATTTGATGTAACTGTACTTTGATTATGTTGGGAATAATATTTACCTCATGCCAGTTTTTGTAAGAATGTTGTTTGAGTTGAAATCCCCTTTTGCCCATAGTTATTAGATTAAAAAAAAAAAATCACGCCAAGATGGCATGCGGATAATAGAGAGATCCGGATAAAGTGAGGCCAGATAGGCGAGGTCGGACTGTTCCTAATCTTCCTTTGAGAATGGCTGTTCACCAGGCAATGAGATCGAATCAATGCCATCCTGTCTGTGAGGCATATCCAATTGGGACATATAAATATTTTTGAGTGGCGGAATCAAACATGGGTTTGATTGTAAGACTGTATATTGTTATTCTGTATTTTTATCCTCCTTGGTTTAATTGCTAAACTCGGCCTCCGACAACACGCAACTCATACACACACACACGCACACACACACACACAGGGACATATATATATATATATATATATATATATATATATATATATATATATACAATACATCATTTCAGCATTTCAACAGTCAAATCGCCAGGTGTCCTCTTTATAGAGGGTTTTAAGCTCTCCTGAGCCAAAGGCTCGAGTGAGCTATTGCGATCGCCCTTAGTCCGTCGTCCGTCGTGCGCAAACTTTTTAAAATTTTCAGCTTTTTCTTAAAAACCAAATGACTGATTTTCACCAAACCTGGCAGGTAGTATCCCTAGGGGGATAGGATATCGATTTCTTCAAATGGGCACAATGCTCCACCTGGGGGCCGCCTTCCCCCCCCCCCCCCCTCAAAATAAGGAATCTTAGGAAAAAAAATCTTCTCTACAACCAGTAGTGATAAAACTAAGTAGTATTCCTAGGAGAATTGAACTCAATGTGTTCGAATGGGCACCATGCTCCCCTAGGCGGCCCCAGGGGGCGCATACCTCTTAAATTAAGGAATATTATAGATTTTCCCCGGTCAAATTTCATACTTTTGTCACTCAAATTCATTAATGTGCATTCAAATTCACGTACGCGAAAATATTCGGGCATTCAAATTCAGAATCCGAGCGATCAATTTCAAATGAGCGTTCTATTTCGTTTTCATGAAATCAAATTCACGATCGGGGCATTCAATTTCAAAATGCGAGCACCGACTTTCTTACTCGTGCATTCAAATTCATGCGATAGTCACGTGATAATCCCAAATGAGCTTGTTTGGAGCGTTCAAATTTATTTTTAGGCGATCAAGTCCCTACTTCGTGCAATTAATTTAACGAGGAAAATAGAGTAGACTTTTAAGAAAGGAAAAAGGGCCAACACAACCAATGAAGGCTTGCATAAAGTGTAAGTATGAATGTTTACAGGTTCTACATTGTTCTTTGTTCATGTATTCTTTGTTTTTCATCTCAATAAATTTCAAATTGTAATGTCCAATCAGCAGTGCATCCAAACAACACAACGACAATTTAATCGTATTTCTTGATGATACTGCATGCTGCCAACGACCCAACACCAACCACATAATGACAATTCATCAATTTAAAGACAAACTGACACCCAATGATCTCACATAGTCCCGCAAAAGTAAATCAATAAGACAACAATACACAACAAATAAGACGCATAAAATGTTCATGTATCAGTTTCAATAAAGTCGAAAATGTTTTTTTTTCCTCGAAAGTGTCAACCAACCCTCCGTATTATGCTCGTCTGTAAGGCCTATACAGTGGCTAATATTTGTTTGTTTGTTTCATTTTCCATCAAAGAAGATGGCTGGATAACCCATATTCAGCTCCAATAGCTGGTTTTCCATGTGGAGTCCAGCAGGATGTTCTGCTCTTCGCGATGAATAAATAAAGTGGAATCTTTTACGTGCATGAGTTGGGACTCTCTCACACATGGGACCTCCATTGTATGTCCAATCCGAGGGACATGTGCCTGTATATTCCTTTTTGCTAAGCGCGAGTTCAAAATTGTCATTGAACAGGTGGACCTCTACTGCAAAATAAATAGTCATCATAAATCCCGATATATTCAAATCTAAATGAGAAACACATGCATACACGGCCCCAAACTAACTAAACTCAGGACTTCTTTTACATTGAATGCAGTTATTTAGAACATGGTTGCCTATTCACGAATTTGAATGACCGACGAGATTCCGTCGCCAGCTTGACATGAATTTGAATGCTCATTGATGAAATGCGTGCTCCTCTCTTAAATTTGAATTCTCCGATAGTGAATTTAAATGTTCCGATAGTGAATTTGAATGCTCGGATAGTGATTCGAATGACCGGGTTTTGAATTTGATTGCGGATTCAGTGCTGCGAGCGTGGAATGCGTGAATTCTATGAAATCGAATGCTCGGGATAGGAACTTGAATGACAAAAGTATGAAATTGACCGGGAAAACCTATATTACCCGTATCAGGCATCTGAGCTATTGTTCTACAAAATTGTATTTCCCTTGTACTACGCGGGGAATCACGCGCCGGCAGGTACGAGAAGAGGAGCAAATTTTCCATATTCCCCGCTTTGACAAACGCCTAGGGATTTGCGTGTTAAAAACGAGAGGAATATGGCATCCGGGCACTTGAGCTCCTAGTGATGAAAAGTAACTGTTGATGGCCTCTCGCGGAGAGGTTTCGCGACGAAGGGCAAATTCCCATAGGCTAACACGTAAAACTACAGGACGATCGCTGTTAATATTAGTCCATGGGCCAAGACCCGAAAAATGGGTTGTTGGTACCACCTGAGGTGGCAAAACCTTTTTGGTGTCATTTTGTTTGTCGGACATAGATATGCTTATCAAGCTATGATAGCATTTCCAAATGTGTAGCTTAGTCATAATAAATGAATTTTTAACCAGTTTGGTCTCGTTTTTATATCCCTATACTTCTGAATCGAAACTAAACCGCTATACAAAGAAGAGCAACGCCTTCTATATGTCCATAGGTGTTCTGTTGTGAACGCGGTGCGCTTAGTCTTTATTCAAGGCAGCGAAGGGAATATCCAAAGGGTTATGATGTCCACAGCTGTCACACGGTGCGCTTAGTCTTTATCTAGACCAATGTACCGTTATCATATCCAAAGCTCCTAATGAAAGGGATTATCTATACTGTTTTTATACCACCCTCTCAACAAATACATCAGTTTTAAACAAAAATTACTCTGTTCATTTACAACATTATTTATTATAATGTATTGTAGTGTACCGGTACATTGTTTTTGCATTATCTTTCATTGTTGGATGGATATAAAGCGATATTGGCGTGGTATTAGCGTTTTCACCGTAGCGTTTTCACCGGAAAATGATAAATAATTGAAAAATACGGTAAAATTCACGAGGAATTGCTTTTTTTTTTTGTTTTTAGATAAAGGGATATATACACTGTATTATAAGCTTTGGATATTCCCTTCGCCGTATGGAATATTAGACTAAGTGCTGTGGACATCATAACCCTCGGATATTCCCTTCGCTGCCTTAAATAAAGACTAAGCGCACCGCGTTTACAACAGAACACCTGTGAACATACAGAAGACAGTGCTCTTCTTTGTATAGCGGTTGGTCTCGATTCAGAAGTATAGGGATATAACAACGAGACCAAGACCTTGGGTTTTTTTCTAATAATTTCATTATACGCACACACATAATTATACAGATTGGTCATACACCCATGCATTTTTTGTTTTCAGTGATCTTTTTATTAATTCCATTTCCCTTGAGAATATAACAATTCCAAAAAAAATACACACATTCTACATAACATCTGTCATAAATTATGTAAATGTTCCTACAGTTATGAGACATAATCCATAATCCATAAACAAGAATAATCATTCAATTCATGTTAAGGCAGAAATCAAACAGAAGAAAGAAAATAAAATGAATTATCCGATCATTCCATTTTAACTACAAAACAAACAAGAAAAATTCATATGCAATTATAAGCAATTTAGCCAAACACTAAAAAAACAGAAAATGAAATTTCTATTATATTAAAAGAACAATAACAACAACAACAACAAAAACCACCCTCATTCCCACCTTTCCACCATATCCAACCCTCAACTACTCTTAACTTTAAACTTTAACCCCCCCCAAAAAAAACAAAAAAAGAAACCGTCCCTCTCATATCTAAACCACCTCCCCACCCTCTACACCACATCCACCTCCTTAACCGAGACAGACACACTCCCTCTCATCCACCTCTCATCTCATCCACCTTTCATCCACCCACCCATTCACACACCAACCCTGCACACACATCCACTTAACACACACACACACACACACACATCCACTTAAACACACATCCACACCCCTGCACGCACATTCACTCAACACAACACACAATTATTTCTGCTCGCATTCAGAATATAAATAATTATACTAATTATGTTTAGGATATATGCTGCATACACACAATACATGCATGCACATACACATAATACACACAATATACATATCCACATACCTGCATATATATTTTATATACACAATACTTATCTCTGAACTCAAAAATATCTAAGGGGAGAAGTACGGGTGCCTAAATAAACTAATCCTTTACAAATTATTTAAACATTCCCATTTCAGCAAATGCAAACCCGGTTTATTTCTTCTAATGGCAATATCATTCTCTTCCTTTCGACATATCATTAATGCCTTTTTTAATTCTGCCAATGTCGGTGTTATTAACTGTGACCTCGCTTTATATAACATATGTTTAACTATAAGAATAAGAGTGTTGTACAATTTGATTCTGTGAGAAGTTCCTTCTAAACCAATATGTATATCCCGCCAAGCTAAATTACGTAACTCTTCTAACTGAAAGTACTCAATGAAATCATGCCATAAAGATTTAACTTTTTCACAATTCCAAAATAAATGCGAGTAAGTTTCAGAGCTTTTTCCACAAAAGGAACATAAATTATCAGCCACAAAACCAAATTTTAGGAGCTGTTCCTTAGTATAAATCGCCCCGTGTAATAACTTATATTGAAATTCTCTTAAATCTCCAATTAGAGTTGAACTTCTGGGCCTTATAAAAATATCTCTCATACTTTTCTCAGCGAAAACAAATTTTTGGTGTCCATCTCTAATTTCTAAACAGTAAGACTGCTTTAAGAGAGACACGAAATGTGAATAAATCTTCCTGGATTGTATCTTTTTTAAATCTGTAATTTGTCCAAAAAACTTTAAAGGTATATTAAAATCACTGGCATCTACTTCATACCAATTGCATAAAATTCCATCATATTTCCCAGTTTTCAAAATGGACTCACAAAGACTCCATACATAAGCAATATTTTCATTTTGTAAACCTAAACTTTGAAAATAACTAATTGGTCTTATGGATTGTTTATCAAGTAATTGTTCTAAATGATAAACATTCCGCACATATAAATCTGCATTGAATATCATTTTCCCTCTCAATAAAAAATCTGTATTATTGAATATAATTGGATTAATTTTCCCTTCTTCAAAACTTCTGCAGTTATATAAATCTTCCCAGGCAGCTAACATTTCTAAATAAAACGATGGTGCCTTAAGTGAAAGTTTTTTTTTGTCTCATAATTGCAAAGAAATAAAATTCTACCTCCTACAGCTTTAAAACTGTGATCAAAGTATACTTTCCAACTCATATTTCGTTCTCCATACAAAAGTGCATGTAGTGCTGTAGGCTGCACACAAAAATGCATGTAGGCTGCACACACACACACACACACACACACACACACACACACACACACACACACATAGATAGAAGCACAGCTATTCCGTGGAGGTCCTTGCAGATCCAACGGGTCTATATGAGACAGAGCCTCCGTAAGACGTACCCTGTACACTACATAAAGGCAATCGCCTTATATGGAGCCCCACTCCAACAAATGAGGGTTTGTTATGTCGACCGACTCTCAGTTTCCTAAAGAAAACCATGCATGGCAATGATATTCTGTGCTACTGCTCTGTTTCGACATACTGCCTTCCAAGTAACAGAGTCGGCCCATTGCACACAAAAAAAGCATGGCGAGGCTACTCTCAAACCAGGAAATGTTCGCGTGCATGAATCTTGAGCAAATTTTTGCAAGGAGCCAATATTGGCGGAAGTGAAATGCACGCGGTTTGGTGTTTCGCGAAAGTCTTATGCCGCGAATAAGTTCGTCAGCTCCAATTCGCGAAATGATGATGATGATGATGATAATAGATGTACAAGAGTAATCATACTATAATTCGAGCAACGTTTGTCTGTCTGTCTGTCTGTCTGTCTGTCTGTCTGTTTAACTGTTCCTCTACTCCTCCTAGGTCCTTGGTCCGATCTCCATCAAACTTAGTGGGTGGATGCAGGTTCACCGTGAAAGTGCCCTTGAGGGGTTCATTCTTGGAAAGGTCAAGGTCACTTGGGTCAAAGGTCAAATAACTGTTTTTCACTACTCCTTGGGATTCCCCCAGAAATATCCTCAATGGGGATTTCCCAGGTGTAGGCCTACTTATGCTTCCAGCAAGTTTGGCCAAGATCGGACCAAGGAGTAGCGCAAAACAGTTATTTGACCTCCGTTGACTCAGTGACCATGACCATTTCTGGGAGAATCCCCACAGAGGATTTCTGGGCAGTGGCTGAATCCAAACAAGCATGATACATGTACTTCATCATAGCCTCCCCCCCCCCCCCCCCCCCATATGCCCCACTTCGGCTGATTCAGCACTCCATGGGTACATAATTGACTAGTAATAATAATGATAATAATAATAATGATACTAATAATAATAATAATAATAATAATTATAATAATAATGATAATAAGAATAAGAATAATAACAATCTGTTCATGAACGACAACACTGGATTACTAGAGCAAAGCTCCAATGCTTTTTTTTTTCGGTCTCGTACCTGAAAAGAAAACAGCGCAGGGATCTATCAGTATATAGGTTTCTTGTGAATACTTCCTCGTGATCACGTTTCATGTAAACAGATTTTCTGAATACATCGGACCATTGATTGGGCATTGTTCTTCACTTTCACTCTACTTCACTTCACTCAAGATAGATGTGGTATATATATGAAGAGTTTGTTCGCAAAAACCGATAAGTCCATATTTGCCAAATTTAGATATTTGCGATTAAAGGTCAAGAAAAATAAAGAGAATAATACGAAAAATTTTGCTTCTTTTGACCATAACTTAAAAAAAAAATTTACCTTTATATGTAGTTACCAATATATCATTTAAAGGGTATCATTCTGTACTTTATGACAGAGACCGTACTTCAAAATCTTAAAAAATGGACTTACCGGTTTTTGCGAACAAACTATTCATAAATTATATATACATTGTGTGTGTGTTTTATGTTTGATATGTGTTATTGTAAAATCATTCTGTCTTCATTTCTCTCCCAAACTTTCTCTCCTCTTTCTGCCATCTTTCTAACATGTCTAACAGGGTTCTACACGAACGAGTTCCCATTTTTTCTTGTTTAGCCACACACCATTGGATGATATCATTTTACACATTGATGGAAAGCAATTGGATCAATATTTGGGAGGAGAACTACCGAGTCACACCTAACATGGTCCGATCATATACACCAAGTTCATTCAACAATATCAGTAAATATCGGGATCCTCTGGAAAGTAAGAGAATAATTATTTTACCAAACATTATACCCTGCAAATTCGTTATAATGTACTCATATTACCCCATATCACCATTTGTAACATTGTGTGGGGAGATAATGGTGTTAACAAAATGAAGTCGATATTGCTATTAAAAAACGTGCTGTGAGACTTATTGCTGGTTCACACTACTTAGCACACACTGAAACTTTGTTTTATGATTTAAAGATTCTTAGAATGTCTGATATACATACATGGCAAACAGCAAGATTCATGTATAAGTATACTAACAATCAGCTCCCTGGATTGTTAAAAGATATCTATATTTCAAATTATGATATCCATTCATATCCTACCCGTCATGCAACAGATTACCATTTGGAAAATATTAAACTCATCAAAGCTCAAAATTCCATCACGACATCACGGTCCAGATGAATGGAACTCATTGACTGATGGCCTTAAAAAAGCAATTCTTCTTTACAGCATATTAAATGATCCTATACAAAATTCTTTTCTCAATCTACCACTCGAATTTGAAATAACGCTTTTGTTAGCTCCCGACTCCTGAACTGTTCATCTCATCGCTTATCTTCTTTTTTCCTCTCTTCTCTCTACTCTTCTTATTTGGGATCCTTATTCTCGTCTTTTGCTTTGTCTTTTTTTTTCTTGTGTTTTCCTCTGGTCAAGTGACATTTAAAATACTTAAAAGATTTACGTTATTTGTTCTATACGTTTATGTGTTCCGTTAATTCAGTTTAAGAATTGTTAAAAGGCACATACAGGAGCTCATTTTCAAAAGGTACTAAATCCATTTTTCATCAAAATTCACTTTTTGGTCTTGATACACACACACACACAAGAACACACATTAAAAAATCACTTCGGTTTTAAAAGTTACTACATACATTCTAGTTCGATTTCAAAAGTTACTACATCCACTCCAATGACATCATCGGGAAGACATCATCGGGAAATTGACCAATAAGAGCAGTATTGATTTGACCCTCTACCATTGCCTACTGACTTAATCTGTAAACAATAGAAGTTGGCTTTTGGCTTTTGGCTTTCTGCTAAAATCACCATACTAGTGAGATCTGCATTGCATATCTGACAAATATCTTGAAAAAACTCATCACATTTGGATCAAGCAATGGAGGAAAATGAAGGAGAACTCATTAACATAACTCAGCATCCCAAGTAAAGAATCAGGGATGAAAAGCAGTAGACAAGAGCGAAGAAGAAATGGGGGGGGGGGGGGACTGGAGAAATTACGTGAATTTGATGTAGTCCCACGTACTGCGTTTACTGTTAGTTACTGTGCGTTACTGCTAGGGCGTTGAGTTTGAGTTTGAGCCATAAATATTATTGTCCCCAAAATTACGTACAAACACTTTGAAGGTATGGACAATGTCTTATATAAATGGCTTCACAGCTAATAAGTGTGTGAAAACTAGTCTGAAGCAAAGTTACTCTGTTAAATGTGAATACTATAAAGCATGAAATTCTGACACCCCTACCAGTAGTGCTTTACTTGTGGATATGCTGTGCTATTCTGTAGCCTACGTGCATAATGTGTACCAGGACAGGAAAGTAATGGCATGAAGCTTTAAACACAAGATTCATATTATTTTTCAAATATATCAATTACTAAATGTCACAAAGGTAAAATCAAATGTGTGTTTAATATACTATTACTCATCGCCTTCTTGATTTTATCAGCTTTTAGATAATCAGATGTTTTCTTAACTGATAAGAAAATTCAAGAATGAAATTCATGTAACTTATTTGATTAAATCATTGAGAAAATACAGCACATTCAGATGCTGCTTTTCCACCTTTTCCCTTTGAAGCACCATTGAAAAGAAGTATGAAAAAAAGATAATGAATAGAAGAAGGGAGAATTCAAAGAAAGAAGAAAAAACAAGAATGATACAAAGAAGAATAACAAAAGAAATGAAATAAAGCCCGTGTATGAGAGAACAAAAGGAAAAGAAAATGAAAAAGAGAAATCACCTGGTGAGAATGACAAAAAAATGAAGAAAACAGAAAATAAAAGGGGTGGTGTAACAAGGAAATGAGAAACAATTGGAAGCCTGTCGGAAAGAAAAAGGGCTAGGGAAACATAATGGGTACCCTATGTTTTACTGTCCCTGTGCCTGGTTGAGTAATCCTGTATAGGGGCGGTGTGTCTCTGTGACCCCTCCTCTACTAAAACCTTTTATGCATGATGGATCCCCCCCCCCTCCCAAGAAAAAATATAATGCTGGATGGATCCAGAATATTGAAGCCTGTGAAATTTGTTTTGATGCCTATGACCAACGACAATCATTCATTCAAATATTGGTCAGGAATGGAGAAGTGGGGCGATACCTGTGCACATTGGTTTGTTATTCTGGCTGTTAAATAGGGCAGGGCATTGCCAATTACCTATGCTCCCTTTACCTCACATCCCATCCCCATTACCACCATTGCAGGAAAAAATAAATCACCGAAACATCACATGACATCAAACGGAATCTATGTCTGGTATGAGAAGTTTCGGTTTCAAAATGTACTACATTCACTTTCGGTTGCAAAAGGTACTACATAAAAAAAATATATAAAAATTATTAATTGTGACCCTGCACCTCAAAACAAACAAAAAGTCGCCAGACATGAATTTTTAGTTAAGACCATATTCTGAAAGAGCAGACTTTAAGCTTTAAAATGATGTATAACTCAAATCAAGTGGACTCTCCTAACCTATCTAAATATTGGAAAGAAAGCACAAACTCAGGAAAAGTGTGAACTGAGAAAAGAGGCTCTGCTGGCTGTGCGATGAATGGGACAAAAACAGGAAGTAAACCACTAGAGTAACAACAATGAAGGGATTATCAGATAAAACTGAAATTATACATGCCTCATTAACACATTCTGCCCATAATTAATGCCAACTTTCAAAGCAGTAGCACTATCCTTTCAAAAGTTATTAGAGTTGAAAGTGAAGAGTGTGGACAAGGTGTTTCAGAAATGAAAAAGGGATTCTAAAGACACACCTAATCACACTATTCTAACAAAAATGTTCGAGATAAACTGCTAAAAAAAACACACACACACTTTCCTGCCCGTTTTATGATACCAAATTTTAGCATAATGTAAAAGAGGACCCGCTCTTTCAGAAAATATGAAAAAGTCAAGTTCGGCTAGGTTGACCCATTTCGCTTATTTTCAGTCCTCACGCAAAATCAGTGTGTGCGACTTTATGTTCGTTTTGAGGTGTACGGTCACAATTAATAACAACTAAAGTTAATGCATGGACCTGGATTTTCTTAGAGAGTGGTTTTAGTGTTATACAGCAGTATAATACGGGAAAAAATCATTCCAATCTGAGGTGGATGAATATGATAATCTAAAAAGAATAGTCAAGTTTTTCTTACAGCTTTAAATAATGGATGTAGCACCTTTTGAAACCGAACTCTTCTTAATCTATTATTTTCAGAGGCCGTTGTCCAAATCAAGCGATTTACTTATTGATAACGCCCCCTCCCCTTGTAAACTAAAGATCTGTAATAATAAAATTCATATTTTTTTCACATGACAAATAAATTATAACGTGAATTCTTATTATGTTTTCATGACTTTTGAATTATGTTTGATATTGTTATCATTTTTATTCTGTAATGGAGACGGAAAATAAAACTTACCGAAACCGAAACTAGAACGTTCTCTCTTTTGCTAAACTTAAGCGTATACAATACATTTAACATAATATTTGATAAAGCGCCATGCAACCAGCCACAACAACAAGGAAGTGAAACGTAGGTATGTTCATGTAGTCGACATGACTTGGTCTTGTTGGTTCTCGCTAAAATTGCGCATGAATACTTTGGAATCTGCTGGGACTTCTTTCCGGCTAAACGCATCTGCAACATCCAAAGGAAGGCGAGGGTCGAGTTAAGACGTACGTGTACCTCCTCCATCTCTCTGTCTGGTAAATTGAGACTGTCATCACCATGGCAACTGAAGAAGCAGTGAGAAAGGGCGGAAAATGCTGGCCGTTTTGTAAAAAGCTGGTAAGTTCAGAATGGCAGGAGTTTTGAAAGGAAATTTTGAAGATCAAGCTGGAAAGATTGGAAATAGATATAGCTATAAGCTGCTAACCATTGTACATAGTCGTTCCTATTCAACACCCTTACTTCTTACCCCAATGTCAATAGGACGTTATGCCATGACCGTCAAAAGCCTTATGGGCCATTTTCCGAAAAAGAGTGCAATTACAGTTGTAGAAAAAATGACACAAATTAAACATCAGCGATTTCATTTATATCTTTTTATAAATTCAGAAACTTTAATCCCTTCTAAAAAATAATCAATGGTCGATTTTTAAACGCTCATGCCATTTTTAGAGAAATATTTTCAAACGCAGAGTCTTTTTTTTAACGTTAAAACCACATATCAGATACGTTTATATCAGAGGAGCATCTTAGAAAATCGTTGATCGTCCGCTTATATCTGGCTTTAAGATGGCAATGCTAATGAAAAACTATAAGCTTAAACATAGAAAAAAATATCATTGAAAGATTTTGGAGTCAGCCTTGATCTAATCTGTAATAAAGACGATCGTTATCTATAAAGTGAAGGCTAAATAAAAATCAAGAACATACATCTTGGCTTGAAATATACCCGAATTTAACTTTTTACCTGCATTTGAATCATACAAAATAATCTCATTGATTATGTATGAAACATTATGAATGAGGATTACACTTCTCAAAAATAGCGAATGCTACGTAACATTTCTACCAAATTAAACACATTTTGGATCGGAAGAAGAACGGTATGTGGTAACGTATCTGCCGTATCAAAAGTTCTGTTAGTATACGTTTCAGACCCAACAATAATCATGCCAATAAATTCATTTTAACTTGTAAGAACATCACAGTTTGACTATTTTCGTTAAAACACCGCACTTCTAAACGTAAAGAGTTTAGATATGATTTTTCAATAAGCTTTGAGATATACGTGAAATAGAACTAAAACAACACAAATCCACACTGTATACTTTATAGTGCCGAAATTTTGTAATTTCATGGAAGACAATAAAGATGGAGTTGGAAAAGATATCTATGCAAATAATAAAAGTGAATTCAATTTTCCTTTGTTCCTGTCTGTCATAAATTAGGTCCCACGAATCGATAAACAATGGTAACGTATTTGATAAAGCATAGGTTTATAGACACAATAAGCTATACCGATTTACATCAAACCACAATCTCTTACACATGTGATTTTATTTCAAAAAAAAAAAAAAGATGCTGCAAACGTTAGACATAAAAATCCTGTAGTCATTTTCGGAGCATAAACATGCAACGAAGGAAATGCTCTTGACTTTAACCATTGTACTGAGCCAAGTTTATGCAGGGAGGTGCTAGAGAAGGAGAGACAACTGCTGCTCTCCTTTGAAGTCATGCGCGGCACCGCCGAGAAGTTATGCGCTTAACTACAGGTGTTACCAATGTGCTTTGACAAAAGAGAGCATCAATAATCGGGACTAGCGCTCTCACATCTAGAAATACTTGCCCCTACTGCAATTCGCTCTCTCTTTCAATGTGATGGCAACAATGAATTTGTGTACCTTGAATTGGAGCAGCTAATCAAAATGCAGTGTAAAACTGACAATTTTAACAGCAAATAGTTTAAAACACGCTGGAACACGCTTTAGCGGAGTACTTTATTTGAAAGATCAAAATATCCCAAATTAAAAGATAGAAAACTATTAACGTGCGAAAATGTGCCCATTATAGAAAAATATTAGGTTTTTAAGAAGGCCTAATTTTCATTTCATTTCGATTTGGGCATGACGAAGAAACTAGAAATACATGTTTATAATATTGAATTCTTTCCTAAACTATTCTAAATCAATTCGAGTATTACATTTAAAATTTTACGGTGAAATAAAGCTTGTAATTCAAAGAAAGGTGAAATGCATTCTTCGTCTCCGGACTTCGTCCTGCAACTAGAGCGGTGCCGAGCATGACTTAAAAGCATCTGATACATGTATGTTAACGAGTGAAAACTTGTTATCAAACGCTTGATGTCATTTGTGGTATAATAATCCCCCTTGCTGGACTGAATAATGATTATTATTGTGATTGTGTCAGACGTGTGCAGGGTATTTGGTAGGGGAGGGTTGTGCCTTTCAGAAAATATACACTTTGTATTGTTGTTACCGCATTTCCTTAAAAAATAATGCCTTAAAGCTGAACAAATTGACAAAAATACATATTTTATGAAAAAATCCCAGAATCAGACGTCGCAATTTTTGTTCTTATCCAATTCTACAGCTTTGTTTTTTCTTGTGAGTAAGCCCACATGCTCCAACTATTTAATCAAGTACTTCTGCCATGAACGTGTTTATTATTCATCTTATCAGGAACTTTTGAATTCACTCATGTCTGAAAAAGAACGTCTCTGAATGAATTATCTTTTCCTTGACGCAAAAACTCCAGGATGAATATGAAAACATGTAAGGCCATATTTATTTAGCGTATTATCCATACTACCATTCCATCAAAATTTGTGAGTGAGCTGTACAAAGTAATCGCGTAGTGGCTCATTAAAGCAAATTATACTGAATAACCATCAGAGATGTTCGATTGGTTAATGGTGTCATTAATGAAAGTTGATTATGCTTGAGATAAAAACTGGTGATCAGTACGTCAGTGTGAGCCAGGCGATTATGATGATTGGCAACAAGAGCAACATACAGTCCATAAAAATGAGTTCTGGTTGAAAATCAAAATTGGCAAACGTCTCTGATCAAAGCGAATGTCTCTGATTGAAAATCTCTAAAGGGATATTCCCTCATCTGACACGTACACACTGCATGATACTTTATTTGCGCGCTTATAGTACGCACTGACGCGCCATCTTGGAATCGAGTCGGCATAATTCAACAACGGAAATGCCCACAAATCCTGAAAATGTGAGTAATAACAAAAACTTTCCTGGTGTTTGTGTCGATTTATAACAGTTATCATTCCGTAGATTTGCCAATTAGTATCATCTGTGAAATTATGTATTTTAACCTTTGGATTATAAATAAATTAAAGAAGGATGGACAGTAAATATGTAAGATTCTACATGAAGATCAAAGACCGCACGTCTCTGAGCAAAATGAAAAACGTCTCTGATAATTACTGTTTCATGAAATAAAGACATCCATTCTACAAATTATGAGAACATTACAGTAAAATTAGGTCTGGATGGGTGCGGTTAGTATTATAGGAACAAGAAGAACAAAGTTTACACGGGCGTGTTATAATATTAAGAAAAATGAAGCTTCCTGAAAGATGTTGAAAATATGTAGAAGAGTTTCAAATTTAAGGTTTTCTGTTGATTGAGCAAGTTTAAACACATTGCCTGGACAGAAACTGTGTTTTATGACTAGTAATAGGTCAGTAGTCTATAATTATAATGTAATAGTCACTTTGAATTACGTATTTTTTTGTGAGAGAAGCAGAAATGTAAGAAAAACAGGATTAGGTCAGGGACGTTCTCTGAACAAATAAGATCTGTTCTCAAACCAATATTAATGACCCATCATGGCGAATTGGTGCCTACGTTTGAAGCACATAGGTTCCTCAATCCAAATATAATGCTAATATCTTGTAAAAATAAACCCATTAACTACTGATAAGCAAAGATGTTTACGTCAGAGACGTTATACGGGACGTTTTACATATTTTCAACTACTACAATTGGGAGTCAATCTTTCATTATTCCACAGTAGATGGCCCTCGTATACATACATTGTTCTAGGTAATTTGCGCAATCTAGAAACAATGTTGATTTTATAATTTTGATCAGAGACGTTCATTTTGTGCGTACATTGCTCCAGTGCATGGTAAGTTAACTTTAATATCATTTTTACTCTATTTTTTTTTTCTTACAGCAAGATGGGAAGACCGGATGGATTGTAAACACTCCGAATATCCTGTTTAGGATCTTTAGTCTCAGTCATGTTCATGGAGCCTACAAGTTCCAGACCACGGCCGTGGTACTGGCAAGACCGGACGGATATCTGATTGGAGGTGCCATCTGTTTACACAATAATGACTTTCCCAACCCCGGTTTCAGGTGTCGCAAGCGACACAGTCGATACTATTCACTGATTGAGGACATTGAATACCAAATGAAGGAGAAATTCAGTTCAATGTTATAATGCCGACTCCGTTTTTAATGCACGTCACTACGTTTGCTTTTGAGCCTGTGAAATTTGAGGCTTATACGCTAAGAAGTAAAGGTTCAAATAATTTGCACCCAATTTGAAACAATGGCAGGACACACTTGAACCCTTAATTATGTTTAATTGCACCCTTACTTAACTGCCTTTTTGAATTTTTGCCAATTTCTGCAATAAGGTTTTTGTACAGTGGATAAGAATATGCAAATGAGTGAGCTAACCATGTCATAACCTCTCCATTTTCCATTGATCGTGTACAAAAAATAACGAAAATTTAATGTTTCTGGCATTGAAATCTGAAACATAATGCTATTCGTGGTCGATTATATACCTTCGGAATAGTGTTCAGTTACATATATACCCGGATTTAAGCCTGGGGCATAATTATGTTTGAATGAAAAACTGGAAATTTCAAAATATTATGTTCAAATGTTATGGCAAGTAGTGAGGGGATGACATAGCACATAGGTTCCTCAATCCAAATATAATGCTAATGTCTTGTAAAAATCAAACCCATTAAATACTGATAAGCAAAGATGTTTACGTCAGAGACGTTATACGGGACGTTTTACATATTTTCAGCTACTACAATTGGGAATCGATCTTTCATTATTCCACAGTAGATGGCCCTCGTATACATACATTGTTCTAGGTAATTTGCGCAATCTAGAAACAATGTTGATTTTATAATTTTGATCAGAGACGTTCATTTTGTGCGTACATTGCTCCAGTGCATGGTAAGTTAACTTTAATATCATTTTTACTCTATTTTGTTTTCTTACAGCAAGATGGGAAGACCGGATGAATTGTAAACACTCCGAATATCCTGTTTAGGATCTTTAGTCTCAGTCATGTTCATGGAGCCTACAAGTTCCAGACCACGGCCGTGGTACTGGCAAGACCGGACGGATATCTGATTGGAGGTGCCATCTGTTTACACAATAATGACTTTCCCAACCCCGGTTTCAGGTGTCGCAAGCGACACAGTCGATACTATTCACTGATTGAGGACATTGAATACCAAATGAAGGAGAAATTCAGTTCAATGTTATAATGCCGACTCCGTTTTTAATGCACGTCACTACGTTTGCTTTTGAGCCTGTGAAATTTGAGGCTTATACGCTAAGAAGTAAAGGTTCAAATAATTTGCACCCAATTTGAAACAATGGCAGGACACACTTGAACCCTTAATTATGTTTAATTGCACCCTTACTTAACTGCCTTTTTGAATTTTTGCCAATTTCTGCAATAAGGTTTTTGTACAGTGGATAAGAATATGCAAATGAGTGAGCTAACCATGTCATAACCTCTCCATTTTCCATTGATCGTGTACAAAAAATAACGAAAATTTAATGTTTCTGGCATTGAAATCTGAAACATAATGCTATTCGTGGTCGATTATATACCTTCGGAATAGTGTTCAGTTACATATATACCCGGATTTAAGCCTGGGGCATAATTATGTTTGAATGAAAAACTGGAAATTTCAAAATATTATGTTCAAATGTTATGGCAAGTTGTGAGGGGATGACATGCTCATTTTGCCATTTGCAGATTCATAATGACCATTCAAAAACTGTTTACTGAAGAACTAGCGAAGCTTCAAAATGTCACAACCTTCTCATTTTTGTGGAGCCCGTATGATTTTCTTTCTTATCAGCGAATACATTTATACATTTGGGCTGAATTTCCCCTTGAATGAAGCTTTTTCCTTTGGAAGTAAGGTGAAATATCCTAGTGATATTTTTGAGGTTTGTAAGCCAAATACAGGAGAAAAGGAAAAATACTAACGTCTGTGATGAAACAAGAAAACGTCTATTAAGAATGTCCCTTACCTAGTTTCCACTATGAACACTATAATGCATCGCCTTTGAGTTGAAGGAAGAAGGATTAATAATCCCCTAACGATGTGACAGATAAAATGTGATATCGTTATGTTATCATTGTCAACCTCTTGAAAGAGGTTTTCAGTTCACTTTTCGTCAACAAACAGTTGCTATACCAAACTGTCGATATTCTTTTGAGTTTGGTGTTGTGGCAAGTGCATTACATTGTTTACAATTTATATCTGCCATAGTATGAAAAAAAACGTAGCGAAATTTGATGCTTCTAGGATAAGCAAAGGTTAATTACAGCTTTCTGAGACGACATCATAACAGTGGCCCAGGTAAGGTCCCTAATGAAAATACAAACTGGCTTATACTCATACAATTATATTTTAGACTAAGGGGTCAAATTAAATTAGTATCAATAAATTTGTGTTTACCTTTTTTATAGATTTGGACTACAATTGAAAGCAAACATATACAAAATTAATAGCGTGTGGGCACACCTGCATATACACCTGAAGGTAAAATGCAAAGTAGTGGTCATCATAAACAAAAACAATTCTCGACATTTAGGCCTAGGTAAATGATTTCTCAATGAATGTGGAATGTCCAGTTGCGAGCATCTTTTAAAATAGGGAGTTTGATGTTTAATTTTAGTGATAACTTACAGCCGAAACGTCCCTGATGGAAAAGCAAATGTCTCTGATATAAATGAGTAATTAGGTAAAGTAGTTGAAATTGCAAATTTTTCAGGTAATTTTGTTGTCTGTCATTAAAAGGTGTTGTAAGATCTGAATGATATATCAAGAACAGGCTTGTTGTTGATTTTTGGTGCAGAAATCGAAATTCCTCTTACAATTTGGAGATTCGTAGTTATAATCAATTAGTATGAAAAATAATTCAAGGTGAAATTACCATTCTGAATTGTTGACAAAAGATTAAAAGACATGTGTTTAATAACGGAAAATGTTGTTTGCTCACAAAACTCTTAAATATGGATCAAAGAACATCATTTGTATTGCCTATGTCTGAGGAACGTCTATGAGTGAAACCAGAACGTCTCTGATCAAAACATGGCTTACTTCCAGCGTCTGTATAGGGCTTTTATGGTGATTTGATCAAACGAAATGCACTAATTCATTATTAGTATCTACTGAACATTAACATTTAAACAAATGAGACCCCTGCTACATGTTTTGTTCAAATGAGATGAAAGTGAAGATAAGAATATGAAAATCTCTGCTTAAATGACAAAAACTCCACTTTGTCTTTAACTTCCATGTGTATTAGCTTTTGTAAACTTCACAGGAGGCAAACAATATTTTAGGAACAAATTAACACAGTCTTCGAAAGTATGAACAAGATTAAACTATCTTCATTTGAATGTTTTTTCACTCTTCATTTGAATTTTCACTAAAACGATGTTTATTTTAGTCAGAGACGTTCGCCATTATGTCACAGTTCTATTTAACCTTGAATAAAAACAACACCCTTGGAGATATCCCAGTATAATTGGGTTTACAAGAAAGCTGACAATAATGACATTTCACTGAGATGTATCTATATCAATGAGTCACATGTTTTAATTTTGACCCCTGATTTGCCCAATTGTACATCGTTCAACGTTTTCACCCATATATATATATATATATATATATATATATATATATATATATGTATTTAAAAGACACGGTAGGAGCCAAAGATTATTTTTACTGACGATTCGGTCTATTAAAGGTCTTCATCTGTTAGATGAAGTTTGCGTGACACAATCAATGGGGCAAGATTATATTCGTCTCTGTAAAAAAATCATACTTATTTGCACAGATGATGTATTGAATGATATCTTTATGTATAATATTCTTTAGAGTACGTGTTTCTTAATTTCTCCTCCATCTTTCTTCCTTTCTCTTTTCACTCATATCCGTATCTATGAATCCATTAACGTTCATATTACATTTTTTTTTTTTTTTTTTGGGGGGGGGGGGGTGATGTAATATGTACATAATTATGCGTAAGCTATCACTTCTGGACGTCACAGTCAAGCTTTTCATATAGCTTATGACGGTCCACACAAAATGTATAACAACATATTTCATGTACAAGCTATGTACATGCTTGTGTATAATGTATATGAATTTTGTGAATCACGTACTCACTCAATCAGTCAATCATTATCAATTTTTCAATAGACAACTGGCGGCGCAAAGAGTAACAAAAGGCGGGAAACATGGGGTAGCCGTTTTGACTTCATGGTTACCTCCCTCGGTCACGTGGTCAGTCTGGAGAATATTTGGTGGCTTCCTTACCTGTTCTACCGTAATGGTGGCGGTAAGCACGCATGACAAAATTCATTGATTTCCTTTTTTTCTCTGTTGTCACTATCGATGCATTTTCTTTGATCAGCACTACCGAGTAAAAGACGGCGAATATATAGATTTTTTTTTTTCGGTCAATTTCACACTTTTGTCATTCCAATTCATGAGTGTGTGCATTCAAATTCACACAGCGCATCTATGCGAGAAATATGCGAGTATTCAAATTCATAATCCGAGTGATAGATTTTATTCATGGCAGCTATGCGGTCATGCCAAATTCACGCGTAAGTGTTCAATTTCCAAATGCGAGCACTGTATTCCCTAATCCTGCATTAAAATTCACGCGATGGTCAAGGCTGTACCCTTGAGTGGGCGCCCAAGGAAAGAGGAGAATTAATGCCAGTAATCCACAAATATTTTTCCCCCAATGGTCTGCAGAACGCATCAACTACATGCATACGTACACAATTTTCAGTAGACAAGTTGTGAGAAAAGTTGATTATCTTCTTTAATACCTTATTCAGGTCCGTAAATACCAGGTCACATGCTGACTTATAATTATGATACTCAAGTTTAAAGGCCGTGTCACACCTTTCCGGGCAAGCTACACGGGCTTGTGGCGAGGAGGTAGTTTCCAGCACGTTGAAGATTTTCCGCGGACGAACAAGAATCATTTTGCAATTTTCGCACTTGTTTCTTACCTACTAGACGCGTGCTACTTAGCTTCTACTTGCGTGCATTCCGTGAGACCTGCGTGAGGGCTTTGAAACCAATCCGTTTTCTGTTACGAGCTACTTATGGGTACTGAGAAGTACCTTCCTTGGAGTTGCCTGCGAGGTGCTGCCGGTAAGGGTCTTCTACTGGTGTTCTGCGTGTACCTCTGCGAGCAAATCCCCACGACTCACTCGGAACAAGTTTTGAGCATGCTCAAGGCCTTTTCATACCGTATCTGAAGGCCGTGTCACACCATTCCGAGCAAGCTACGCGGGCTTGTGGCGAGGAGGTAGTTTCCAGCACGTAGAAGATTTTCAGCGGGCGAACAAGAATGTTTGCAATTTTCATTCATGCCTTGTCATACCGTACGGGGGAAATTTTGCGGCTTGACTTGCGGGGAAACAAATTTACTCCCCGGAGCTCTCCGCAGTTGGTCCGCACCTGAAAGTATCTAGCGCGTAGTTGCCCGGAGGTGCTCACGCAAGTCCGATTTAACCGCAGCCAAGTTTTGAGCATGACCAAAACTTTTTCCGGGTGAGTCGCGAGAATGCCCGTAGAGGTCCATGCAGAACTCCAGCAGGAGGCCCTTAGCGGCAGCACTTCGCAGGCAACTCCCACGCAGGTACCTCGCAGTCCCGTATGCAGCCAAGATAATGAAATTCTGTGGGATTTCAGCCATTCCATTAGAGGAATTCCTTCACTGAGTTGTCAGCCCCCACGCGACTGGTACAAATGTCACACAGTATACTCGCAAGTAAAATTTAAGTAGAACGCGTCCAAGTAAGACACATGCGCTGACTCGCTCAAATCCTTTTCCGCCCTCAGGAATGTCCGGTATGCTAGAAAATCCCTACACGTAACAAGCCCGAGTAGCTTGCCCGGAAAGGTGTGACAGGGCCTAAACACGGTTGCGGGTAAAAGAATATGCGTGCGCACCTCCGGGCGACTACGGTTGAGATACATGCTAGGTACTGTCATGTGCGGATCATCTACGGGGACCTCCGGGTAGTCAAAATTGTTCTTTGCAAGTCGCACGCAAGGCTTGCCCGGAAAGGTGTGACACGGCCTTTAAGCTGTAGCCCCACTCTATCATTCATTGTATGCTTGTATTGCCGATACGTTTCTGCTGTACGTTGTGTAGTGGCAATGAAGAAAAAAAAAATACTTTGTTAACAACTGATGATAATGTATATGTATGATTCCAATTAACAATGTATGTATATACATGTACATGTATGTTCATGTTCAATGATGATACAGGAATCAATAAGTCAAATCAAATCAAGCAGTCACAGGAGAGGTTTCATCTACTTCACTATTTTCCGCACCATATGTCGTGTGTGTTGGTGTACTTTCGGTCCTAGACAATCCTGCATCCTGTTCTTTGTTCAATTCAGATAACTGCTAGTTTTAGAAAATGAATAGACTCGACTCTTTTAGCCCCCTTTTATTTATTTACACTTGAGAGGTTCCATAATCACGTCACAGTGTTTCGATGGAGTTTAGTATCCCGTTCTTTGTTCAATTCATATAACTGCTACTTTTAGAAAATGAATGGAGTCGACGCTTTAAGCCTGTTTTATTTGTACAAACTATTTGAGAGTGCATGCAGTTACCCAAATATTTGTATAACTTAAAAGTTCCCTATTAGGTTTAAAGCTGCTCCGTCACAGTATACTCTTCAAGAGTAACAAATCTATATCCTGTGACTTTTTACTGGCTTTGTAGAGCAGGGTACGGATTTTAAATTTGTAGGACATGTAACTGTGGCCGATAGCATTATTTGGCAGGAAATGTGTAATTAGTACGAATCAAATCCTGTTTAACGATTATATATCCCTTTATTCAATAATTTCGGTCAGATTTGATTAAGAATATCAGATGACTTGATAATGTCATAGTCTGACGTGACTCGAATTCAATCAGTATATGTCTTCCACATGAACTCCAAAAGTATTAATATCTTTTACATTATTTTTTTATAGAAGATTCTTCGTGAGGGGAAGGGCGTCATTCTATCTGGATTATCTACCAAGCAAAATATTTACAAATTGTGATACTGTGAATAATAAAAGAAGCAAAACGACCTGCAACTAGAACACTTTTTAAAGATGACATAATCACTTCCAAGCGCCTTTAAATAAGAGCAATGTTTTGTTTAAAGACCAAATGAAACTTCAAAATCTCACAACTTTATCTTGGTCAGAGCTTAAATGGGACAGAAATCACCATACATATGAATAGAGGGAATGCAGCCTTTTCCCCATTCAGATCCAAATTATTTTCACTTTTTAAGCGTATTTAAAGAGCACTTATCCCTTCCGGGGAGCAGAGGTAATCACTAATACTCTCGGCAGTATAAAGTCGAGGAATTGCGTAATTTTCCTTAAAATGAAGCTATCTTTGTAACATATTTTGCTTTTCTTGTTTTATATAGTAGATGTTAAACTTTAAGGAGTTAACAATTGTGTGAATTCGTATTGGTCTTTCGTTGCACATTACAAAGTTTCCCATTATAGGGTATTGTAATCCCCTTGCGTTCTGAAACTGTCAAGTGTTCTTTTATTATGCAAGAATAAGTTCGATTACAAAGAGGTTATCCTCATATTTCGCAGAAATGGAGCGACATATTTTGTTGCATCACAAGTTTAAGTTGCAAGCTTATCTAGTGATTACAGCACAACATGTGATATATGATAAATCAATTTCATTTCTGGTCAGTTTCTTGCTGTTTACGTTTGTTACATAATCAATAAGACAAGTATTTCGAACGGAGCATCCAACATCCTCAAATTTCTGATGTGTGCTGCATTTACCGGATCATCATCATGAAGAGTTTTAGCGTAAAATATAAACTTTCAAGTGATATCTCCGATGTTGCGCAAGAACGATTTTTTCTTGAAATTATGAGAAAATCGTATATTTTCATAGGGCCAATTATTTTCTTCATTTTGTGGAAAGTCTAAATTGACAAATACTTAGGTTGGTTTTTTTTCATCAAACTCTTCACATAAATGATGTTTCTCCCCTCCTCACAGTCCTAACTTCATCTTGGTTCCTGGTTTTATTTGCCCTTGCAGTTGCCCTTCATGATTCCATATCTTCTCTTCGTACTGTTTGGCACCTTACCGCTGGTTGTCTTGGAGTTTGCTGTAGGTCAATACAGTAGCAGCAATATGAAGAGTGTCTGGAATGCGACTCCGATTATGAGAGGTAATGGCTCATATTTTCGTCACTTGTACCTTCATGCGTCAGACATGGCATGCATGTATATATACAGTGTATTATATTATATATATATATGTATATATATATATATATATATATATATATATATATATATATATATGTATATTATATACAACATATAATATGTATATATATATATATATATATATATATATATATATATATATATGGGTGTTACGAAAAATAAACCTACTTTCGATCCTTAATAGCTCGAAAGCTATATATCACGTTACACTGACATTGATATGAGCAAAACCTGAATAGTGTACAGTTTCTTTTGGTGGTAATTTGAAATAGAAAAGCATGAATCAGTTTCATTAAATTCGATTATATTCTTGAAGCTGGGGTTCAGACTTTGCTCTAAAATCAACCCTCTGTACCAAAATTCTATCTTTGCACAGGGGTCAGTTGGTGGGTATGGGAGTGTGTGGTTAAAACCAAGATAATTTTCCTTGACAATTGCCAGAGTTTAAATGCTTTATTGGGTTGTTTTTTTTTTCATGACGAATTCCACTATCAAAGCAAGTCATTTTTCATCCTGAAATGTGATTTGATTTGATTTGATTTTGATTATGTAGTGTATGCCAGCACATGGATAGGCCTACATGCGCTTACACTTTCATGTGCATGCATTTTTACCATGAATTCAGACTAGCAGTGCCAAGGGCAATCCATCATGAATCATTGATAAAGCATTCATTGTGCCTTGGGAACAAGAGACCAGAAGCTTAGTCAGCAGAGGCTCTGAAACAGTGGTTTCGTGGTATTCATGTTCATTGTTCGGGGTCATGTAAGCGCACAGTTACATGCCCATCATTGGCTCCTGTGTAAAGTTCAAATTCTTTAAAGAGGGTACAAAATTGGCCAAAATCTGGAACCTACCTTTAAAATTAATCATGGAATATAATGAAACTGATGTATGCTTTCATTCAAATCATCTCTAACTAAATTTTTACACTGTTCAAACTATTACTCATCAATGGCAGCGCTATCCGATATACAGTTTTCATATTACTAAGGATCAAAAGCGGTAAATGTTTTATGTGTGTGTTTGTGTGTGTGTGTGTGCGGCACCTATTATATATATATATACATATATATATATATATATATATATGATTATGTATATATATATATTTTGTGAGATATGAGAAAGGAAGGAGAAATCGGTGTGTAGCTTTGACATCATTATTCCTTTAACTATCATTATATATATATATATATACTGGATATATATATACTGGATATATATACATGCATAATATATATGTTTAGGTGTATGAAATTAATATATAATATACAGAAAATGAGAGAGCAAGATACGCTGATTATCAACGTTTGCATACAATGTGATAACCAAAATAACTGTTGACGGGTTTGAAAACACAGCAAGGACACAAAGAGGACTTCAGTTGTTGATGTACTATTATGGTACGTCACAGGAAAAGTTTAAACGAGGTTGATTCCCCCCTTTTTTCTAACGCTCCGATGAGCTACAAGCCTCCTGCGCTCTTGCATGTCATCATGAAAGTATGGCAGACAACGAGGATGGGACTGTGTGTCAAGAAGCCGCTACTCTTGTGGAAGGGAGGGTGTTCAACTTACATAGTGTTTTTCACACATTATGAGTTAAAATCCGTACTTATACTTTAGAAATCAGGAAAAGGAACCTGGACTTAGCACCTAAACGACGCGAGAATCTGTACTTGAGGCAGCGTCTGACAAAATAACAATAATAATAATAAATAGTTATATCCACAATCATAATGATAGTTGCAATAATTAATAATAACAATGATATTAATAGTAAAAATAATAGTTATAGAAATAATAATGTTCATTGACCCTACCTGCCAAAATATCAAAAAAAATCCTTCATAAATGAAGTTTGAAGTTTGAAGTTTTTATTAGCAACAACATTTTAAACATGTACATATAAGATTCATAACACAATCGTATCTACATACAAATGTGAAAAAAAATATACTTATCTGTTACTCCTTTACAATAACATGATTAAGTGATGACATTTGAGAGTTAAATATGATACATGTAGCATAATTGTTGGAAACCAAAAGTTAGCACAAGTGCTAGTCGAAATTGGTCACCTTGATCTTCATACTAAAAGCTAAATACAAAAGAAAAATTATTACATGGTAAGTTGAAATGACTGTTAATATTTATACAATGTATATCAATTCATTTTCTAACATAGAAAACCAATAATACTTGATACAGTATAATATCTATAAGAGTAGGAAATCTGAAAGTCATTTACGAAATGTAGATCTTTTGCTTTGTTCACACCATTTCTCGTGGCAATGTGTTTCCCAAAATTCTCGGATCACTACGAACATGTAATCATCTGTTATTTGTATCATTCTAAACCTTTTCTGCAAGTTTCATTCAAATCCGTTCATTCCTTTTTGAGTTATTTTGCACACAGACAAACTAACTAACTAACTAACGAACAAACACACAAACACACAAACCAACGTTAACAAAAACATAACCTCCTCCCTTGGCGGAGGTAATAATAATAACAACAAATACAAAATGACTTTACCACTTTTTATGAGGATAACCTATTAGTATGCAGTAGGCCGAGAGAAAGGGGGGGGGGGGGGGTAAAGAGACAGCAGCACCAGAACACAACTTTATTCTAACTGATGCCTGCTGAATATTTGCATAATATTGACTGGCCGCGATGGAGATGCTAGAAAATATTCTTTCAGTGCGGGCAATATTTATCTGGTATCTCCCCTCAAGGCCAGTTAATATCATAATTATTACCTATCCCCTAGGTAAATTAGGAAAATATGTGAATACGGCTATACACTATGATTATAGATCAAGCCACATTCGACAACCTTTAGACCATCACCAACATGTCCGAATAATTGAAAATTGTTCATCAGTGTATAGACCGATTCAATTTCAATGACCTATTCACCTACCACCGCTAGCGGCGCTATAACGGTCGCCATAAACTGGGGGCCAACGGGGGCTTCCAGCGAGCTAGCTACCCAGCGAGTTGCACTTGCAGCTGAGCAGCCTAGCGTACCCATCGCGCATAGTAAGCCGGGGCCTGGCCGCTGCGCCGCGGCCGGCGACCGCCACGCTAATAATGTGATTGATTACTCACTGTGGGGAAAAGTCAGTCAGCGGCTTTTTAATGCTTTTCTTTTGGACAAACCGAGTGATTCAGACATATTAATCTACAATGAAAACTGCAAAGGAAGGATCAGGAAAACACATTGTGCAGTTGTTGGGTGCACAAATAACAGAAAAAATAGAAATGGAAGCTGCACGGCAGTGTGTGAAATTCAGACACCGCTGATGCATGATAAATATACAATTAGAGACAATAAGTGAAATACAACGGTATAAAAAATGCATAGATATCGAAACAAACTATGCCTACTACATTCTCTATTTAACTAGCCTTTCACTGCATATTTGTAAAATATGTGGTTCATTTTAGAAGACAAGTTCAGATCAAAGATTTTGAGAATTCACTATCTTTTTTTTAATGCTTGGGTGCACTACTTGCCAAAGTTAGAATACACTTCCTGGCTATACTATATTATGACAAACATTTTACAGCCTACACTACAGCTAAAATAAATGTTTCAAGATGCGGTAAATTCCTTATATTGTTTTCACTTCTTCAATGTTCAGCACTGAATTGACCATAGGCCCTATTCAATTTTGGCCTGGAACTCTGAATTTGATTTTTGATAAAGTGATAGGCCTACTTATAAATATTAAACCATGGATGGTGGCAATCATCCGTTTTCATAATCATATTAAGAAAGTATGATTTGAAAATCACTTTTGTAGATCATAATATTAGGCGTTAGCGTGATGTTATGCAACGTTACTTAAAATAGACCTAAAATAGTAGTTTTGGCTGTTGACATCAGTTTATACGGTTTAGAAACGCGTAGATTTGTATTCCTTTTGGTTTACTTAGTTAGGCTTGCCTGAAGTTATCGACAACCGAAAATGATATAGGATGTAGGGTTCTAGAAGTCAATAGGTCTAGATCTAGTCCTGGACTCTTGCCTAGAATTCTAGATAAGATCTAACGTTAGGACAGATTCTACCCCGCTGGCCCGAGACTCCCGAGTAAAGGCAAAAGCCTAAAAAGTTAACTGATAGGTTGCAATTTATAGCGCCATATCTAGCTCAAGATTCTTATTCATTATTTGTATTTAATTAATCAGTTAACTTCTCAACAGTCTAGGCTTACTAGCAAGACGTCTGCCTGCGCCTAGCCATAGTTCTCCCCAGCGGTTTTTATTCTCTTTTTATACACAAATGTGAACATATGGGGCTTACACGCGAGTACCCAAGTCATCGCCAAAGAAATAGAGTCTACCTACACTCACGGATCGTACCGATATCTACCTTGAAATTCAAGTTTCATACTCGGTGTAAGTTGTTTATTTTTTATTTTTTAAATTAGCTAGCGAAAAAAAAAAGCAGACTCTAGTTGTCACAAATCCAGATGCGTCGATCGCTGCCAGCGCCAGAGATAGTTAGCTGGCCGGCTGGCGCCGGGTGGTAAAAGCACTGGCTGCCGCTGGCACACTTGCCACGCACGCAGGGCGTTTGCCGACCCGGCCTGGATGGCCCCCAGTTATGGCGTCGCCATAAGAGGGCGCACTTCCCTGAACAGTCGCTTGAATCGGTCTATACCATTCAACTCCAAGTTCCAAGATATATGTAGTTGCAACAGACGAACTTCAAACATCTGAACGTTTTTACACTTTATTTTTGCTTCGGTTTCAATTTGGAGAGTTGTAATAACAGTTACTGATTGTCACTGTGGAGTTATTGAGCACAAATGGACTAGTCATTGTTTGACGTGTAGTGCTGCTGGAAGTGGTCGACCTTGTATGAGTTGATTTATCGGCGTTCTTCTGCGGTGCGTGTAACCGACACGCAGCGACTTCCTTGAATGTCTTCGCTTTGTGGTCGACCGGAATGTTTACATGTAAAGTGATTGGCTAGACCGGAATGTTTACAGTGCACTCCCGTTATAACGAACACGTCGGTTATAACGAAATTCCGGTTATAACGAAGTAAAAATTTTGGCTGCAATACCATCCACTCTATGTATTTCTATTGTAGATTTTGTTCGGTTATAACGAAATTCCGATATAACGAAAGAAAACTGCTGGTCCCGAGGACTTCGTTATAACGGAAGTCCACTGTATATGTAAAACCCCGAATGCTCGTGATATGCTCTAATGTCGCCTGCTGAACTCCCAACCCTGCAAAATACCAACTGCAATTTCCTCGGAAAACTACCTCGTGTAGGTAATAATAATCGATATTGACCAACATCAAAACATCTTTTCCGGAACAGGTGTTTCTTACGGCCGGATCTTAGCCATGGTAGTATATCGCTGCTTTTACAGCGTGGTCATCAGCTACTCCGTCTACTTCTTTTTTGCCTCCTTCACCTCCAATTTGCCCTGGGAGGGCTGTCACCATTCTTGGAACACACCGTACTGCAGTGAGCTTATTGACGATTGTCTGGAAAACGGAGGCATCATTGTTGCCAATGGCAGCTGCGCTAACCAGACAATGATAAGTAAGGATGAGTTTGGAGAATTCAGCATGTCGTTTAGACCGGAGAGTGTTTCCCCTGACATATGGGATCGTCGCACTGATCCGAGCGAGGAGTACTGGAGGCGAGTATACCTGTTCTGAGCAAGTATACATTAAATAAATTGATAAACAACCGGGGGGGGGGGGGGGAGAGGGTGGTTAAGAAATTTTAAAGGGGAGGTTGGAAGATGACCCGTGCATATGAATTACAATGTCCTGATAAAAATGTGCATCTTATGTTTGGAAAGGAAATTATTTGCACCTAGATTCATAAACTCGTGATGAATACTTTGTATCAACTGATTGAGTCACTTTAGCTGTCATCAGCATAACATTGGTAAAAGTGAAGAATTCAATGTCATTTGAACACTTTCCTGTGTTTCTGTATTTGCATTTCCTAGTTGATCAAGACTGTCTCAACCTTTACGTTTTCTGTTTCTTTGTTTTTTTTTTTCCTGCAAACTTGTAACAAGGGCCAAGATTTACCAAGGAGTATGTTTGATGGCTATGACGGGAGAAAGCGCAATAGCGTGAGCCCACTCGGCTGGGCTCCCTACCATACAGCGAGAGGGCCTTGATTAAAGACTATAATGGTCTCTGACCTGACATGATATCACTGTATGTTTACTCTTCTTAGCTTTCACTTTCTCCATTGTCATAAACAAGGAATGCGGTTCTCCAGGAATCGTCTGGTATCGAGGAGACTGGAGGCGTGGTTTGGAAGATCGCTCTTTGTAACCTCTTCGTGTGGGTCGTCACCTTTGTTATCGTAGTCCGAGGCATCAAGATTTCTGGCAAGGTAAACATTTGCAAGCTGAAGATAAAGTACGGCTTTTTTTCATATATCGAAGAGATTTATTGCAAAATAAGTTAAGGGCCATGTTCAAAGTAACTCCCTTTAGAAATAAGTCCATCAATAGATGGAGCAAAATTAACACTTTCCAATGATACTATAGTTGTAACATTACAAGAAATATTCTTGAAGTTATGATTAAAAATATCCTGTATTTTCTTATTATTGTCATGGTTTTTATGAGCTTTAATCACAAATATTTCAACTTAACAAGAATGGATTTAGCTCGTTTTGCGATAAAACTCTTCTTATAGTTGACTGAAATACTACAGAAGTTACATGTTGAATGAAGAGAAAAAAAGAAGGGTCCACCCCTCAAAATAAAATAGAAATAAAAACGAGCGTTATAACAAAATGACGTTTGATTTCAAGGGGAAATACATCAAGCCAAATCTCTAGTGACAATAATTGAACAATGTTATCAAAACAGAAGTCACAAAGTGACTCGCACCTGCTTATATTCACTCGCGTTCTTTTTTTAACGAGTTCTAAAGGATGGAATGAAGGTTGAAATAAGGAACTTTAATATATACCTTAGAACATTTTTGTCGTTCTGTACACGGTCGGGACCCCTTCTCGCACTCTGCCTTTGATTATATAGATATAGATATAGATATAGATATAGATATAGATATAGATATAGATATAGATATCTACAGTCTACAGAGATGGGATTAAGTGATGACGAAAGGCCGATGATAATGTGTACTATGATTTTTACAATTCTTACAAGGGACATGCCTTATACGTATCTCATTCCCTTCATATTATTATGATCATGTATATGCTTATTATCTGTGTTTTCTTGATGACATCAAGGTTGCTTACTTCACTGCACTCTTTCCATACGTCCTGCTAACGGCCTTACTTATTCGCGCTCTCACTCTGGAGGGTAGTGCAGACGGCATCCGTATCTTTTTATCTCCTCGCTCATTCCGGTGGCACATTCGAGACCTTGAGGTTTGTCCGTTACTTTTGATTTTGAAAACTTTCTGAGAAAAAAAAGTTACTTTTTGTCTTTAACACAAAACTGAAGTCGTGCAGGCTGGACTGTTTATTTAACCAATCCTTTTATTGACACATCTTTCCCATTTCAATGAGACGCTCAATGTTCTGTCATCATAATGCTCAAGCTTGTAAAAAGTGCACCTTTGTTATTGCCAACACAATTAAATGTAATGGAAAGAGGAAGAGTTTCCCTTTAGCCAAAACTAACAATGAGCTCTCCATAGCTGGCATTAATGGTAACTGCCCTTCTGAAGTTAGATTATTATTTTTTATCCGCACTCTTGATATTATACATGTATTTAAAATTCATGTTATGCTGATGGTACAAAACTGTAAAATTTAGCAAATATACCGTGACGTTATTTCTTATTTTGAATAAAATCAAGTTATTGTCCACTTTTGCTTTCTTCATGTCTTTATCCAAATGAAGGTGCTATGACATATTGATATGCATTGATGAATATGGTTAATCTTTTCTTTCCATTTAAATATTCTTTCATGGTTAATAGTTTCATATTTCATATTTCCCTGAGGTGAAAAAACTCCTCTCATGAATGTATCTTTTTATTGATATCCTTTTTTTTTTGTTTCTCTAAACCATTTTTTTTTTCAAAAGAAAAAATATCGTCAATGCATGTTGGAGATACTCTGCACTACCGTACACTTTTAAACATCTCCTCTTAAATGTTTTGTTATCAATCATCTGAATAGAATTATACGAATCAATTTGAAATCCTTGCACACAGTTTTGGGGTGCGGCTGCCATAAACGTTTTCCACTCCTTTGGAGCAGGCACGGGGAGTTTGACCACGCTGGCATCCTTCAACAATTTTCATACCAACTTCATCATGTAAGTTATTTCTTTTTTCCTGGGGATTGCCGAGGTACCATGTTGGAGTGTCGTGTATACACTATTAATAAGGAAACAAAGGTCAATTTCCATTCCCTTTCCCTTTTCGTTCGGTATTTGAATATTCAAAACGCATCTGTTCCTCTGACATTGAGGACTATTATTGCAATCCATGATATTCGGAACAATGTATCGTTATTATTGTTATCAACATCATTAATTCTATTATTATTACTGTTATAATTCAATCTTTGTGTGAACACCTTGTTCTATATCTTAAAATAATCTATTGTATATCCGAGCTAGATATGATATACCATCATTTTCGGTATACGTTATATATTTTTCATTGAGAAATACGAAAATAGATATAAACTGAATTTAAGAAGTCCTCACCTTTCATGTGGTGTATGTAATGATAAATGCGATTAAATAAGGGATACTAAAGTTACTGACACGACACTTAAAAGGGATACAATGTAACACTCTGACAATCCACACGAAGGAATTTCTTCCAAAAGGTGTTAGATGTCGGTTATAATTCTGAGTTGACAGGACTCCAATTTATTTCATATTTCTCGATGAAAAAATACATTAAATATAACAAAATTAAATGATTCATGGCATCAAGCTAGGAGGCATAATATTAAAAAAAAAATGAATGATATCCAGCTAGGAGGCATAATGGAATATTGCAATCATATGAAGAGTATGTTCGCAAAAACCGATAAGTCCATATTTGCCAAATCGAGATATTTGCAATTAAAGGTCAAGAAAAATAAAGAGAATAATAAGAAAATTTTTGCTTCTTTTGACCATAACTTCAAAAATGCACCTTTATATGTAGTGATCAATATATCATTTAAAAGGTATTGTTTTGTACTCTATGACAGAGACCATACTTCAAAATTTTCAAAAATGGACTTATCGGTTTTTGTGAACAAAGTCTTCAATATAAACCATAGTGGTCGATATATGAAAGTTGGGATCTGAGAATGAATGCTAAAGAAATATAATGGAGCCTATAGTTAGAAGAAAGCTTGTTTAGAGTAGGTCCCACTTATAATCGAGCGTAAAGAGTAAGATTAGGAGCACGGGTACAACGAATGACCGAATCATAGAAAAAAAAACACACACACACAAATATTCAGCGATATAGCAAATTCTTCTCAAATGCAGGTTTACAGTATGAGTCAATATATAATGACAATGGTACAGTTTGGACTATATTAGAAAATTATACATTTTGTGGCTTCAGAAAAGACTGCGAAGTATTGAGAAAAGAACACGTGCACCAGCAATTTAAAAAAAGAAAAAAAAACACAAAACAAAGAAACAGCAAACGCTGTGTCCACCATTCGAGGCAATATCATAAAACATGGCTATAACAAATAAAATAGCCACCCCTGTCAGATGATAAAGACGTCGTCGGTGCTTAATTCCAAAAGAATCGGGGGAAGTGCAATATAATGAAATATAATATAATATATGAATATAATGTACATACATTGTACATTACATTTTTTTCATTTTCCTCCCTCTCACTTAAAGAAATATAAAAACATAGAAACACTGTATGCGCCATATAAGCACTGTATCATTATCAATGAAATGCATAGAGGCCTATCCCGCCCTTCCCTCTTTCTCTCTCACTGATCTTTGTTTCAGATAAACAGGTTTTGTTGACTTGGTATAACAAACGAAATTCATTAGTCGTTACTTCCTTTTGTAATCGTAGGATCAAATATTTTAAAGTTGGAATTTCCTCCGTCCTGGACATCCCGGAGGAGAAGGAAATCAGACAATAAAAATGTTCAGACAAACGTTCTACTCCAAGATTTTCTGGAAGCTGGCAAACTCCGTTTTTCCCCGAGGAAGACAAATAAGCCATTACCCTGCTCACACTGCAAATCAATAGTTTTTCTTTTTTATCACATATATTTAGGTCATATAGACGTAAATGATCAATTTTCACCTTCACCAATTGAGTAAATTTTTTCCCCTTTGACACAATAGCCATTCCCTCGCAGGTGCTTTGTACAGCGAGCAGCTTAACTAGTTATTAAAGAAGTCATTCCATCCATCATGCCCATGTTTTGTTTTGATTTTACTTGGCAAATTCAGTTTCCATTGGTTTTTAACCTGATTTCTTTGTTGTTTGTTGTTTTTTGCTCCTTGTCTGGTATTGAAGTGACGCAGTCGTCGTAGTTCTTGTAAACAGCTTGACTAGTATTTACTGCGGACTGACTGTGTTCAGCATCCTCGGAGTGTTGGCAAAACAGACTGGGGTTCCTGTGTATGAGCTTGCATATAGTGCTGGTAAGGCTCATAGATATATACCAAATCATATGCAATAAAAGAGATTTTGTTCCTGTGAAATCTGCCATGCATACAGGTATTCATAAAGAAGTAATGGGCGTCTTCATAGGAACAGTGGCAAAGTACACGTTGTTTACATGTCGACAACTGCAGAGTAGCAGAGCAACAGCAGAGCAAGACCTTACTTCTTTGAAGTCTTGCCCAACGTTTGGAACGTGGATGACAAATAAAATATGTAGACTGTTATCTGTATATCACGCAGTGGCGTATTGGGGGGGGGGGGCAAGGGGGGCATGTGCCCCGGGCGCCACTCCTTGTGGGCGCAAAAAAAAAACGAAGAAGAAGAAAAAAAAAGAAAAAACGAAGAAGAAGAAAAAAAAGAAAAAGGAAGAAGAACAAGAACAAGAAAACTCGCCCGGAAAGGGGGGGGGGGAGAATGATGGGGAGGGGGGGGGGGGCAGAAAACCAAATCAAACAAGATAAAAACAAAACATGATGATGACGCGGACAAAATGGCAATGTTTCTTGTGTTCACACAAGAATTTCATGTTCTGTCAGCTGAAATACAAACATTTTAGGCTCGCTCGCTGCGCTCGCTCGCCAAAATTTATATGTATAAAAATGTAAGAACAAAACGTGATGATAACGCGGACAAAATGACAATGTCTATTGTGTTCACACATGTCATTTTACATTTAGCAGGCAAAATGTGGCACGGAGCAGCGGCTGCAATTTCATTCGTTCTGAAGCGATCGCCAATTGGATCAAAAGAAGGCGCCAACGGTTTCGAACATACGGGAGGGGGTGCAAAAAAATCAAACAAGATAAGAATAAAACGTAATGATGACGTGGAAATATACAAATTTCGGCTCGTTCCCTCGTACAACTTAGAGTAATTTTTCAGGTTCTCAGTTTGTTGGTATAAAACGTTATCTATAAGGCCGTCACTATTATCTTTATTAGAATTGTAAGATTTAATAAGTAAAAAATAACAAGAGTTCCATGTTTTGTAAGTTGAAATGCAACAATTTTCGGCTCACTCGCTGCGCTCGCTCGCTATAATATATCAAACAAAAAAGAGAAGAAGATAATAACAAAACGTTACGATGACGCTGACAAAATGACAATGTTTATTATGTTCACACATGTCATTTTATACTTAGCAGGAAAAAATGTTACACGGAGTAGCGATTGCAATTTCATTCGGTCTGAAGCGATCGCCAATTGCAGCAAAAGAGATCAGTTTCGAATATACGGGAGGGGGGCGCACAAAAACAACAAATCAAACAAGATAAGAACAAAACGAAATGATGACGCGGAAATATACAAATTTTGGCTCACTCGCTCTTACTAATTTAGAATATTTTTTAAAGTGCTCAGTTTGTTAGTATAAAGACTTATCTATAAGGTCGTCACTATATCTTGATTAGAATTGTAATAAGATTTGATAAGCAAAAAATTACAAGAATTTCATGTTTTGTAAGCTGAAATACAAAAAAAAAAAAAAAAAAATCGGCTCGCTCGCCAAAATTTATCTAAATTCGTCACTTTTAAATATCATGTGGACTTTATTTAAATTCCCTATACCGGGTTGGGATTAAACACTATTTCAGAAAATTACGGAGGCAATTTTCGCGCTTGCCCCGGGCGCCGTTTTCCCTAGATACGCCATATGTAATGAATAATTCAAATACTTCCCTAACAAAGAGAAAGAAAGAGAGAGAGAGAGAGAGAGAGAGAGAGAGAAATTAAAAAACCCCAACAACAACAACAACAGCAGCAGCAACAACAACAACACCAAACAAATTTCCGCTAGCGATGTTCGTGCATGATTGAATGCAGATATGATAATAATCCTTTACCTATGGCACATGGTCGATATATCGAGGAGCAAGACGATCCATGAAATAAAAAAAAAAAAAAACATGCAGTTCTTTTCAGTCAAATCGGAGTTCATAAGTGACATATCAAACCCTCCGTCAGACATCAAACTGATGCATGTCACACAATGTTCCTTCCGATGGCTAATAAATCTTGCACAAGTGGGGACAGGCGGGACCCAGTTCCTCAGGGCTAAATCCTCGTGATCGTAGGCCTAAGATATCTTTATCTTTTATTTTATTTATTATTTTTTTTTTATTCGGAAGGTTCACAGCAACGTTGTATGCATTATGGTTCCAGTTCGTTGATACCAAAAATGCTATTCCGAAAATGAAAAAAAAAAAAGAATCGTTGCTTGCAAGGTTTGCTAATCTCGAAACGAAATAATTTTTGACATTCTAAACGTTCATTGATACGTAACTGTTTTCCATTTTGTGATTAACGACCCGTATTTTATTCGAGTTGACTATACCATGGACGTAGTAGGTCCATGACTATACATATCTAATCCTGATTTCAAGAAAGCCATGTTGTATATCAACTGCGTATACATTTGACCTTGCAGTGGTGTATTTGCTGTTCGTCACATGTCCATCTGCTTTGGCTAAATTTCCCGCTGCCCCTGTATGGTCAGCCATGTTCTATTTCACGATTTTCCTTGTGGCTCTTAACTCCCAGGTATGTATAATTTCATTGTAAATATCTATGTATGTTACACACTTATACACTGTGGTAGCATCAAAGTAAAAATGAATAGACATTTTGTTGATCAAATGAAAAAAGGCGAAAGTATACATGGTAAAACGTCTCAGAACCGCTGATTGGTTATGAACGCAATAGTTTTTATATTTAATATGGCTAATCAATTTGAAACGCAACAGCCACACAAACTTTTAACTAAGTCATGACAAAAAAACAAACAAACAAATAAACAAACAAATAAACAAACAAACAACAAACAAAGAAACAAACAAATGAACAAACAAACAAACAAACAAAGAAACAAACAAACAAACGTTTTTGAAAGTAACCTGAACGCTACTCATCTATAAAACTTGCAAAGGATAAATCTCCTGTATAGCCAGAATGGTGATCTCAATTCCGATTTTAATGCAATACTTATATCCTTCCATATACAACACAATCAATATAATTATGAATGAAATATTGATATGTCAAGAAATTTCATTGGAGGGAGCTTGACACCAGAAGCACAGCTGTGTAGTGTCTGCCACGTCGAACAATACAGCACAATATGTACAGGTTTAGACAGCAAGTAGAATGCATACACGCACAACTACACACACACACACACACACAGCACACACACACACACACACAACACACACACACACACACACACACACACACACAAAAACAATAGGATTGATACGCACACTGTATATATTGGAGATCATGCCATTGTAACCTGCAGGGAAAAATACTCTAGTACACGTGATGTTATATTCAACTTTGATTCTGCCTTTTAATTACGGTATCATAGCTTGGGGAAACACTCATTCAATGTATCTTGATAGACTGCTACGTCTCCAGAAAAAAAAAACCCTTCGTATATAAACTTGCAATGTATCTTGGAGATCCCATATGATGTTTTAATTTTTTGAACATAAGATTTTAAAAGTAACTGATCTTTATAATTATCATCTTGGTCAATTCATGTATAAATTTAGTAATAGTTTCTTACCTTCCATTTTACTGGGGCGTTTGTGAAGAATAACTCCTTCCACAGATACCCAACTCGTTATTCTAATGAATTTCATTTACCTTTAACCAGGACGATATTTACTCAATCCACATTTACTTTTGCTGGACCCAAATTTTGGAATGACCTTAGTGATAATATTTTTTAAAAACGGCCCCAAGTTTCAATTTTTTTAAGGTTAAGTTAAAGAATCTATTTTTAAGTACTTATAAGAAATTCTTGTGAACGTCATCATTAGAATTATATATATATATATATATATATATATATATATATATATATATATATAATTTCATATTCAAACTTAAATAGGATAACATTTTCAGTGTTGATTTCTCAATGATTGTAGAAGTACTGTAATATTCACTTTCATTTTTTCCTTAATGTTATGCGTAGGGCTTAGCGGCGCCGTTCAATCATCACTTTTCGTCTTCACAATCGACATCGTTTTTCTTTCTATTTTCCAACCATGTTATCAGTTCTTCTTTATCTCTCTGTAGTTCCTTTCCTGTTCTTTTTTCTGCATGACAGCGACTTAGTTTGTGGATTTGTCTGGGTGTTTTTTCTGGGGCTACAGTTAGGTTTTTATTTGTAGTTTCTGTAATTCATTTTGTAAATAAGTTTCATGCGCTAAGTAGAAGACCAATGATATAAGATGTTAAAGATAATATAAAGTTTTGGTACCTCAAAAATTTCCCTGAGTTTCCTTTTCTTAGTTTGTGTTTCAGGTTAAAGTACCTTTCATATAACTAACACTGTGAGACTTACTCGCCCCAAAGTGCTCTCATGTCTTAGTAATCATGCAATAATGGTTTCGTACCAGAGCAGAGCCCGGGCTCTGATAAATTCGAACGAGCCGTTAGTTTGACTCGACGCGGTGCGATACCGCGAGAATCAATATACACGTATTGTACGAAACCATTGTTGCATGATTACTAAGACATGAGAGGACTTTGGGGTGAGTAAGTCTCACAGTGTTAGTTATATGAAGGTACTTTAACCTAAAAACACAAACTAAGACAAGGAAACTCAGGGAAACTTTTGAGGTACCACAACTTTATATTATCTTTAAGTTATTTTACTATGTTGGGGGGGGGGGGAATGCACCCTACAAGCTTTGCTTCTTCAGCATGCCTTCCCATCTCCTGCATTTTCTTAACTTCAAAGATATAATTTTTGTGTTGTTTCTCCTTCACCCAATCATTTGTATATCCATAAATTCCATTTATCATATTTTGTAATATTGACATATATATTATGTACTTAGGCCTATATTTTATGTGGAAAGGAAAATGTATTTACAAGTTCTGTTGGAGAAAAAAATGAATGAATGTATACATTTATTTTGTTTAGGCATTTGTACACACAGACACACATGCACACACACACCCTCACACACACTCACATACAATCAGATATATACATAAATATCACTTCGAAACCAAGACATTATTAAACAGTGGAGTGAATATATTCGGTGTGAGTTTCTTTCAGGTTGCTCTGCCCTCTGTTCAATTTGTACACTGTGTACAGAGGGCAAAAATAAGGAAACCAATACTCATTTTATATAGACAATATTGAGATCACAATCCTGTTAACGTTGTATTCTCTATATTATCAAAGTTTGCGTGCTCTTTAAGTATGTTTATGTAACTTTTGTGTCCATATATATATATATATATATATATACATGTATATATATTTCTTTTCAGTTTGTTGAAACCGAAGTACTTGTGACAGTCATTTTGGACACTTTCCCGGGACTGCGGAGATGGCGCGTAGTCGTGGTAGCGATGCTCTGCGCATTCGTTTACACAGCCAGCTTCGTCTTTATGACCAATGTAAGTTAAGCTCTTTCTTGCTAATATATGGGAAGTCTCTTCATAATCTAGTAATTCTCGGGAAATAAAGATGATGAAAGAAGTGTTGTGCAGATCAGATTCACCACTGTTGAGTCTGACTACATGACAGTGCTCTCCTATTGTAAAGAACTCGATTATAACGATATTTCGTAACAACAAATATAAAAAAATGAGGTAATCAAATAATTATCTATTCATATTTTCACGTTTAACTATTTGGCTATAACGAAACTTCGATTAAAACAAAAGATAATTGAGGTTCCTTTTTATAATATGCCTTCGTTACGACAGTAATCGCTTGTAACATCAAACCACGTGGTTTTATTTATACTGTGGACTGCCCTTACAACGAAGTCCATGGCACCGGCAGTTTTCTTTCGTTATATCGAAATTTCTTTATAACTGAACAAATAAACAATAATAAACGTAGAGTGGATAATTTTTTCGGCCTCAATTTTAACTTCGTGGTAACCGGAATTTCGTTACAACCGTGTTCGTTATAACGGAGTGCACTCTAACTGACTTTTATGCTTGCGACATTCATTTTTTGGTTACATCGTCCTCGTTTGTCGGTTCGTTTGTCATTTATAAGTGTTACAATTTAACAACAAAAGTGAGATATTGTTGAAATTTTCGTAGTAGACCTGTGGTAAAAGAAACAGGTCATTACTTTTCGGGGGTGATCCGGTTTATGTCTCAGAAGAAGGAAAACAAACAGTGTTTTGTGAACGATGTGTGCACTGCTTTATTTGTTTAAAGGACAAGTCCACCTTCATATACATAAGGATTGAGAGAATGCAGCAATATTAGTAGAACACATCAGTGAAAGTTTGAGGAAAATTGGACAATCCGTTCAAAAGTTACGAATATTTTAAGTATTTGCGCAGTCACTGCTGGAAGAGAAGACTACTACAATGTATGATGTCACATGCGTACAACTATATAAGGAAAATAAAAAGAGAATTTCGCAAAACTTTACTTTTTGAATAAAGTGCACATTTTTTCGACTTGCTACTGACGTATGTTAGGGGTAATATTATTCCCCCTGCCTTCTGAAAGAGAGAAGTCAAGTGTTCTTTTGTTATGGGAGAAAAATGGAAATATGCTGAATTTTCTTTATTCTTTCTTTAAATCGTTGTACTCATATGACATCACAAGCTATAGTAGTCTTTTCATCCAGCCGTGACTGAGCAGAAACTTAAAAAATTCATAACTTTTTAACGGTTTGTCCGATTTTGCTCAAACTCTCACTGATGTGTTCTACTTATATTGCTGCATTCACTCAACCCACATGTCTATGAAGGTGAACTTGTCCTTTAAAAGATCATGTGCCTAGTGTGACGATTTTTACTCTCCGAGTGCTTCTATATTTTGTTGTAGATTTCATACTTTTTAGGTGATCCGAGTATCCTCTCGGATCACCTTCTGTTTCTGTACGGATTCTTTCTTCTTCTTTTTCTTATTTCTCCTCAAAAGTTGTGCAGCGGTTAGCTCAGAAAGTCCTCTTCCTATCAATCTCAAAATTATACCATATATGTATCATGTCCCAAAGACGACAGATCTAATAAAATCATAGTGATCAGTCGACCGTGACGTCACTATGACGTCATTATATGAAAACACATTCTTATTCATATCTCATTAATGGAATGGAATTTTTCAATGAAATTTACTTCACATATAGTTCAAATCAAGCTGATTCTACTCATGTTTTCAAAATTCATCTATACCCTTAAAACGTGCGCGTACGCGCGTGTTGAAATATTTGTATACTCCAATTGAACTCTTCAGAACCTTTCAGACCATTTGGAGCATTTTTTGAAAAATTGAAAAATCGGACGGACGCGTACGCGCGTGCGCATATACGCACGCACAGCTCATATGCAATAGAAATTGCCCGTTTTTTCACATGGATCGCATGTCTGAAAATTGTCGAGGAATATTTCTACCAAGTTTCAAGTCAATCCGACTCAATATGACGTCATACGGGCCCGTCAAAGTTGAAATTCCGCGCGCGCGTCAATGGCGATATACAGTGCAACTATGCAAAAAAAACCCGCCAATTTCAAATCCGATTTTACTCGTCAGGATGGACGGTGACCCCCCCCCCCCCCCCCCATTTTCTTTGCATATTTTGAAAGCTGATGAGTTGTACATGTCATTTCATGGGTTGGCGATACTAAAAAAAAAAATATTAAAAGATATCAAATTTCTTAATAAAATAAAAAAGTACATTTTCAAAATGACGTCATCAAATTTCAAGTTCACTCTAGCGTATCTCACTTTTCCTTTGCCGATTTTCACTCAAATTTCAGTATGTTGTAGCTTATTAAATGTTCTTTCATAAACATATTCAAAAATTTTGATTGGATGACGGCATCACCTCGTTAAAATGGATTGAAAGTAACCTTGTCAAATTTGACCAGTTTAGGTGTTATCTCTATGGGAGCGCAGTTTTTCTAGAAATGAAAATTGACATGACTATTTTTTTCGAGCACTAGCTCACTTATGCTTCAGTGAATTTCTCCCAGATTTTAATATGTTGTAGCTGAGACTTTAGCCTATCGTTGATTTACCTCTGTTATTTCATAAGATGTCGGAATCACGTCAAAAAACTTGGTTGAAATTAAAGCTTATCTTCGATGTATTGAAATATTTCTTTCTTTCTGCAACTTTCTTTTAAATAACTCAAGAAAAACAGCCCCATCACTCCCATATTTTGCTCATGTTTAGTTCATGCTACGTACATTATTTCATAAAATAACAACTTCAGTAGGATAGGATAGGATTAGCGCGCATTGTGCAGCTCTCCATAGAGCTCCTATTTACTTTGTTATTTATACTGATTTAGCACACACTTTACATTTTGTGATCATTGTTATCTTGTTGTACTAGTGATCTAGATATTACTAGACCTTTTTTGAAGTGTTTGATCATTTTGGTCACTTGTTCTACCAGGATCAATTTTTTCTTTGCAACTGAGCCATTTTCAGCCAAGGCATGAAGGCATGGTCTCCCATACACTGTAAGTAGTTGCCTATATGTAAAGTACTGCTACATGTACAGCTGTAAACCCACTGTAGAATGTGTATTCACTGGACCTGAACTTGGACACAATGGGACTTCTTCAGCTGTGCCTGGTGCTTGCTGTGTGTCTTCATGTGAGGCTGAAAGGACCTAAACATTATGGACGCTCAACATTCCTTCCTTTTGTTCGTCAGCCTTTCGTCAGAAAGCATTTCTTGAAGTGCAGGATCTCCTATAGCCAGAACTGCAGTGCTTCTTTTCAGATTGAGATACTGCAAGATGGAGATATCCACCCTAACCCAGGTCCAGACCAGCAAATGTCACCTACATCTTCTTTGCTCAGACTGTCATCTTCTGAACGAGGAATCAAGTACACTCCAACAGAGCTTCGCCACTTCAAAGACTGTAAGTCTTCATTACCTGGGCATGTATTTGAAATTATCAACGCTCTTCATATTAATCGTGCTAAAATGTCAGACAATGTTGAATATTTTGGCATTAAGCGCAGAAAGAAAACCAGGAGAGGAACGCGTGGAGGTAAGAGACATACATCTGATAGTGCTACACCCTCTGCCTCTACTCCTCGTAGCTATCTCAGGTTGTGCACTGTGAATACTCGTTCAATACGTAGTAAGTCAGCATCTATATTTGATTTCATCTGTGATGGAAAGGCTGATTTGTACACCTTAACTGAGACTTGGTTGACAGATAATGACTCTGCGCTCATCCATGATATCGTCCCTACTGGTCACCGATTTGTTCATTGTCCGCGTATTGGTCGTCGTGGTGGAGGAACTGCCCACCTTTTTAAGGACACTATTGATGTCCATCAATTTCTTGCTGGTGAAAAGAGATCATTTGAGTTTGCGTGTTACCACATATCACTCAAATCTTTCAAACTTGATCTCATAAATATTTACAGGCCGCCATATTCTGATGCTCATCCTATATCAATGTCTACTTTTATATCTGAATTTAATGAGTTTATACAAGAGTATTTGTTATGCAACATACCTGTTGTAATCACTGGTGATTTTAATGTTCATGTGGATATGGATAATTATGAGTCTAGGTCCTTTTCAGATTTGCTTGAATCATTTGCTTGTATTCAGCATGTTGATTTTAGTACTCATTTACATGGTCACACTTTAGATTTGGTTATATCTCTTAAGTCAGACAACATAAATGTGGGCCGACCGTGGCCTGGTCCTTTACTGTCTGATCATTTCTCTGTTATGTGTGAGCTTAATTCAGTCAAGCCACATGCACCATCTAAGAAAATTTCTTATCGCAAAATTGGTTGTATAGATTTAGATTCACTGAAGCATGATGTGGCTAACAGTTTATTATGTACAGACACTCCTGACGATCTTACAGAGTTGGTTATCCTATACAATGATACACTTAGTTCAATTTTGGACAAACATGCACCTTTGATTACCAAGACTGTGTCATCTCATCCACGGGTACCATGGTTCACAGATGATGTAAGAACACAAAAAAGAAAAAGAAGGAAAGCTGAGAAGAAATGGTTGAGAACAAAATCTCCTCTTGATTATGAGAATTTCAAAGCTGCCCGTAATAGAACTTTATTTGTTATGAATACTGCCCGTCGTACATATTACTCTCAAATGATCAAAGAAAATAAACACGAAACAAAAAGTAAGTTCCCCCTAAAACAAACATCAATATTCTATGAATCAGGAACCTTTGAGGAAATCTGAATACAGGATCATGTAGCTGTAGTTCTCGGCTACCTTTCATGTGAAATTCAGTGGATATCACTGGGTCACGCTTGAGTGAGCATGACTTAAAGTCAAAATGGTCACTTTTTGAAGTTCACAAGCCCAATTTTGCAACTTTGATTTGGTGATATCGGAACGAATTTCAATTTTCCAGGATAAAAAGGCATGCAACGTATAATATATGTGCTTCTTATCGTACCATGTGACTTGTGCACAAAATTTTACGGTTGAGTGAACACGGGGTGAAAATTACCAAAATGGCCGATTTGACATGTTTCTCGTAGTAATTTCTATCAATTGAGATTGAATTTGGGTGTTGAACAGTTTTTACACACAATTCACGTAATTTCACGGTTGAATGAGCACATTAAAAACAAAGAAAAATAACAATTTAAATTGTGCAATAAGAATTGCGATAATTTTGCGCACTGAAATCCATTGTTTTAATGCTTTTTGTATTGTGTTTAATACCACTGTGCATACAGTGATCACCTGACGTTTTAGTCACGCTTCAATGAGCATGTGGGGCTGGAAAACCCTTTTTTGCCCTATATAATAAGAAATATTCATTGTTTTTTATGTTTTGGTTGATATGTTGGGAAATTCCTCTGATTTCAATGAAAAAGATAACATTTCGATAAAAATGACATTGTGACATGCTTCAGTGAGCACATAAGATGAGCAAAGTGTGCAGGTCAAAACCATTTTCGTGGCTGAAATTCCCGAAAAGATTTACATTTGGTTGGTTTTGAAGACGTGTTCAGCGGTGTTAGTGGATAGAGCCTAAAAAGTGAGTGCAGATGCTCCCCAATCTGTATCATATTGCCATAAAGATCGCATAATAGTCAACCAACATTTTAAGCAACTATCATCAACATCACAATCATCAACACCACATGAACAACAAAGGCCACTACATGTTTCTCACCACAATCAATATCTGTCTCCAGACTCTCAGTGTATATGTGCAGCACGGGAGGATATTGATGTTGAACAAAAGTGAAATTTGGTACCATGTCAATGATTAATTGCATTTATTTTCCCTTTGAATTAATGCATGACTTCATGACTTTACAAAGAACTTGCCAAAATTAGTATTCAGTAGCGAGAACAAAGGCCCGAAGATTTAATTTGCATAATTTCTCACCTCTGCTCCAACAAGGGGATTTCATCAAACTAAAGGCAGACCAATTTCCCCACGAATACTTCAATATTTAATCAAAGGTAGCCATGGATCATAAGGAGGGTTTCCGGCACCATGTACCCTTTGACGTGTAAAATCTTGAAGGAATGCCAAAGATCACTGAGACATTTATATCGGTCCTAAACGCAATAATGAAATGTTTTTCAGTTGATTTTAAATGCAGAAGATCAATGCAACACCGGCTGGATGGTTTTAATAAGATCATTGTTTCATAATGTGGTCATTCAACCGTAAAATAAACCACATTGCATGCAAAAGCCATTTTAGCTTTCAAAAGCATAGATTCCTCTTCTTCACATGAACTTACCATGGGGATTATGGCCAAACTGCCAATTTTTCATTATGTAGGTTAAAAAAAGGGTTTCCAGCCTCACATGCTTATTGAAGCGTGACTGAAATGTCAGGTGGTCACTGATATGCGTTTGGGTATTAGCACAATATAAAAAAGCATCATACAGTTGATTTCAGTGCGCAAAATTATCGCAATTTTGACAGCACAATTTAGATTATTATTTTTCTTTGTTTTTAATGTGCTCATTCAACCGTGAAATTACGTGAATTGTGTGTAAAAACTGTTCAACACCCGAATTCAATCTCAATTGATGGAAATTACCACGAGAAACATATCAAATCGGCCATTTTTGGTAATTTTCACCCCGTGTTCACTCAACCGTGAAATTTTGTGCACAAGTCACATAGTACGATAAGAAGCACATAAATTATACGCTGCATGCATTTTTATCCTGGAAAATTGAAATTCGTTCCGATATCACCAAATCAAAGTTGCAAAATTGGGCTTGTGAATTTCAAAAAGTGACCATTTTGACTTTAAGTCATGCTCACTCAAGCGTGACCCAGTGATATCCACTGAATTTCACATGAAAGGTAGTCGAGAACTACAGCTACATGATCCTGTATTCAGATTTCCTCAAAGGTTCCTGATTCATAAATATTGATGTTTGTTTAAGGGGGAACTTACTTTTTGTTTAGTGTTTAGTTCAGATCAAAGGTGTCTTTTCAATGTTACTAAATTACTGCTGAATATGACAAAGTTTCATGTTGTAATACCTCACCATATTGATAAGAGGACATTTGTTGATGATCTGGGAAAATTCTTCTGTGATAAGAGAAAATTCATTCTCAGATTGAGTCCTCTGTAGATGATGGGATTTGTCCTTTTGATGATATAGATTTTCAGATTTCACACAATGCAAACTTCGATCATTTCAAAATGTTATCTGTAAGGGATGTTGAGAAATTAGTTTCTAGTCTGAGCAAAAAGTCCTGCTCCTTGGATCCCATGCCAACAAACCTTGTTTTGCATTGCACAGAATCACTCCTCCCGGTCTTTACTAAACTCATCAATGTGTCTCTCTCCAGTGGTCTCTTTCCATCTGAGTGGAAAATGGCACTAGTTAGGCCACTTCTCAAAAAACGTGGTATTGAAGTGAGTTATGACAACCTAAGACCAGTTAGCAATCTACAATATGTATCAAAACTGGTTGAAGGAGCTGCTACTCAGCAGATTTTGGAACACCTACAGGGTAATGAATTGAGTATATGAATATAAGAACGACCCAAGTCCATGGAAGACCATTTCGAGTAAACTAAAAAAAAACTTCATATCTTTTTTCTTTGTCCAATAATATTCTATTTAACTGTGATGGGAAGGCAACATTGTATATACAAATTAGAACATATATTATTATGACAATTAACATTAACATTAATTGTGGAGAGGCCATTTTGTGTGATGGACTTGGGTCGTTCTTTGATTCATATGGACTTGGGTCGCTCTTTGATTCATATACATGATATTCTGCTATAGAGATGAGAGAAGAACGAGAGAGGGCGCTATAATATGAATGTAAGAATGACCCAAGTCCTTCATTCTTACATTCATATAAGATTTAACTCATTTATTTCAGGCACTTCCGGGGGTAATTAGGATTTATCATTTATACACAAGATGAGTCCATGCATAAGCTACAATTTCCCATGTCAAACTGAATTTTGCCAAAAATTGGACTTGGGTCGTTCTTATATTCATATACTCAATTGCTTCCATGTATGCAGTCCGCATACAGGCAGTTTCATAGCACAGAAACGGCCTTAGTTAAGATCAAGAATGATATTTTATTGGCAATGGATGATAAAAAGGTAACATTTTTGGTATTGCTCGATCTAAGTGCTGCATTTGATACTATCGATCATGGGATATTAGTGAATATATGACATTCATCTTTTGGCATGAGTGAGTCTGTCCTTGCATGGATTGAGTCTTATCTTTTTAACAGACAGCAAAAGATTATGATAGAGGATGTAATGTCAAAGAATTTTGATGTTCCATACGGGGTGCCTCAGGGGTCACGCCTTGGGCCCCTTCTTTTTACACTTTATACAAGTAATCTGATCAAGTGTATTCAATGTTGTTTCTCAAATATTTCTTGTCATTGCTATGCTGACGATACACAGTTGTATATTTCCTTCAGTCCTGATGGTGAACAACACATTCATAGTATTTCAAACTTAGAATCATATTATGTTATGTCCGTTCTTGGATGTCCAAACATAAGTTAATGCTTAATGATGGAAAGACTGAGTTTCTTGTTGGGACACCAAGACAAGTAGCAAAGCTGGATATTAGTAAGATATCAGTTGGAAATTTGGAAGTTAAACCATCGAGCTCTGTGAAAAATCTGGGTGTATGGCTTGATTCTCGTTTAAACATGATGAAGCATATATCAACCACATGCAAGTCTGCTTTTTATATGTTGCATAACTTGTGTCACATTCGTAGATATTTGAGCCAGGAAGACGCTGAAACTCTTGTTCACGCATTCATTAGCAATAGGCTTGATTATTGTAATGGGCTATTGTTTGGTTTACCAGATTCACAGTTAACCAAGCTTCAGCGTGTGCAGAATGCATGTGCGAGACTTGTGTCCAGTTCGTCAAAATTTTCACATATTACACCTGTTTTGAAGAAGTTACATTGGTTGCCAGTAAGCACTGGTAAGACAGAGAATTGTATTTAAAATTTTGATACTCGTTTACAAGGTATTGCATGGTCAAGCACCTGGTTATTTATCAGAATTGATATCAATGAAATCACACTCATATTCTCATAATTTACGAAGTACACAGGATAAGTTGCTTCTAAAGCAATCTCACTTAAAAACGAAAGTAACTTTGGGGGATTGTGCCTTCAGCTGTGCTGCTCCAAAACTTTGGAATAAATTACCTGAGAAACTGAGGAAGGCATCATCACTTGTTGTCTTCAAATCTTTATTGAAGACATATCTTTTTTCAGAAGCCTTTGATTAATTTGTTACTTATTTTTCGTGTGTCTAATCAGTGACAGGAGCTTTGTTACATCACAGCGCAGTAGAGTATATTTACATAGTAGCTGCGCTATACAAATTTGTCTAATTATTATTATAATTAACCACTTAATCGGACATATCTTCGTTATGACGTGTTATCTCTATGGGAGGGAATTTTTCTAGATGTGAAAATTGACATGATTGTCTTTACTGAGCACTAGCTTACTTACCCTTCGGTGAATTTCTCCCAGATTTTAATATGTTGTAGCTGAGACTTTGCGCTAACACGTATTTACCTCCGTTTTTTCATACGTTTTCGAAATCCCCTCGAAAAACTTGGCTTAATTTAAAGCTTAGATTCGATGTATTTTCGTATTTCTTTCTTTTTGCAACTTTCTTTGCAATAACTCAAGAAAAACAGCCCTTATCACCCCCATATTTTGCACATGTTTAGTTCGTGTTGGTCTTTATATTGATTGTTAGTTGACATGGAAAGTTCGTGTTGATTCTTTGCGTAAGTTACTATCAAAATACTATCAAGAATGTAGGTGTTATGTATAAGTTAAAACAGTATTTTCCTAAACATGTTCTGCATTCATTGTATTCCACCCTATTTTTGCCTTATATAGGTTATGGAATCCTGGCATGGGGAAACTGCTGTACAACTAGACTTAATTCTTTATTATTGATACAGAAAAGAGCTATACAGATAATCAACTTCGCCACATTTTTGGAACACGCTAATGTCTTATTCTTTTCCAGTAGAACACTTAAGATCCAGGATTTATATCATTTCAATATCGGGTCATTTATGTATACGAACTCAGGTGGTCTCCCTGATGTGTTTTCTTCGATGTTTGTCAAAAATACTGAAGTTCATTCTTACCCTACTAGACAAAAAGATTCTTTTCATCTTTCTCCTGTACGGACCGTCTCTGCTTTAAAAACAATAACCACTACAGGACCTAATTTGGAATGAGTTGGATAGACAAATAATCCAATCTCAGTCTCTTTATTCATTTAAGCATAAACTTAAACTAGTTTTTCTGAATTCATATCTATAGCTGTTCTTCAATCCTCCTCGACATTCTCTGTTCATACTTCACATTACTGACATTATCGATTATGTAACATGTGCCTCGCTCGTGATTTCTGTGTTATCTCCTGAACTTCCTTTGTACACATTTGGTATCTCTGCTATTGTACACTGCATCTGACTTGTACCTCGCTCGGGTGATCACGCAACTCTCAAGAAGTCTTGTGCCGCGGACATTGTTTTCTTTGTTTTTTCTTTTTCTTTTTACTTTTTGGCGTTTATATTTCTCCAATTCACAAATTGTCATTCCTTTAAATGACAAGTCCACCTTCATATACATAATGATTGAGAGAATGCAGCAATATTAGTAGAACACATCGCTGAAAGTTTGAGGAAAATTGGACAATCCGTTCAAAAGTTAAGAATATTTTAAGTATCTGCGCAGTCACTGCTGAAAGAGAAGACTACTACAGTGTATGATGTCATATGCGTACAACAATATAAGGAAAATAAAAAGAAAATTTCACAAAACTTTACTTTTTGAATAAAGTGCACAGTTCTTCGACTTGCTACTGACGTATGTTGAGGGTAATATTATTCCCCGTGCCTTCTGAAAGAAAGAAGCCGAGTGTTCTTTTGTTATGCGAGAAAAATGGAAATATGTTGAATTTTCTTTATTCTTTCTTTATATCGTTGTACTCATGTGACATCACAAGCTATAGCAGTCTTTTCATCCAGCCGTGACTGAGCAGAAACTTCAAAATTTCATAACTTTTTAACGGATTGTCCGATTTTGCTCAAACTCTCACTGATGTATTCTACTAATATTGCTGCATTCACTCAACCCACATGTCTATGAAGGTGAACTTGTCCTTTAATCACAATATACCAAGTAAGAAATAATCTCACACCCGCATCTGGGAATATACACCCTACAAGCAATGAGATGTAGATTCCTCATATTTCAAATGTTTTATTGTCTTATAAGCTGTACTTGACAATTCATCCAGGCTTTTGTATAGTGATGTTTATGTTTTATGTATTTGTTGAAATGTGGAATATGGAACAATAAAAAAAAATGTTACATACATTATTTCATAAAATAACAACTACTTGATCGGACACCATCTTGGGTATGTAAATAAGGGTCAAAGGTCATAAATGTTTCATCCTGTATCTTGGTGAATACATGTCCTATCTTCCCCATATTTTCCACACGCAAAGACCATGTTACAAGAATCATTTCACAAAATAACTACTTTTTGCTCAGATGCCATCTTGGGTGTGCAAAGTGGGGTCAAAGGTCAAATATACTTCATTCTGTATCTTCGTTAGTGTATACGGAATTCGGTACCAAAGATAGCAGGTCTGACTCCCTTTTCTAAATGAGATTCCAAACCTCACACGGCCAATATCCCCTCAACACCGATGAAACCTGTATGGTCATGCCTATTTGGATCAGGACTCAAATCATTCATTTCTGAACAGATCGGATCACCTAATTTGTCAGTGTTGACAAATTCCAAGTCTAGTTTCTTTTTGTCTGCCTATGGCTGTGTTTATCAACTCCTTTTCTCGGCAGAAACAGGTTATCCAAGCAGCTGTCAAGGCATTTTTACGAGTTGATAAACGCAAAGCTGTTTTGAAAGCCCTTTAGGAAAGCCTTTTACGAAAGGGTGCGTTTATCAACTCTCCTTTCTCGGCAGAAACAGGTTATCCAAACAGCTTTCAAGGAATTTTCACGATTTGATAAACGCAAAGCTGTTTTGAAAGCCCTTTAGGAAAGCCTTTTCGAAAGCCCGAAATTTGTGACGATCCAAACAGGTTTCCTAAACAGGTTATCAGAAACCTGTTTGTAAAAGCCTTTCGAAGTTGATAAACGCAAAGCTGTTTTGAAAGCCCTTTAGGTCGCCCTACTGCGGTTACGCAACCATGCGTTTCCAGTTTCTGAAAAGACGCGCGCCACGTAAAGTGCACACGAGTACGTGTACACAGGTGTATACATACAGCTGTGTGTAATGCACGCATATGCTTGGATCAAGGAGGTGTTTCTCTCACCAACAAGGTTTGAGAAATAGAGTAACAACAGTCTCATTCCCTTTGATTCCATGTCTCATGCCGCCACTCAGAAATATTTGAAGTATGTGCTAAACTGGCGCTGCCTCACAGATAGGAAGACAATAGATTCATGTGGCATTGTATCATGACTCGACACTCTCAAAGGAAGATATGTCTTTATGATGGTAATTGCTTTTCGCCGTCCCGTCTTAGAAAACAAGCGGCACATTAATAGTACAGGCAGTTAGGGCTTTGGAAAGGGCTCTCGAAAGGGCTATGGAAAGGGCTATGGAAAGGGCTATCGAAAGTTGATAAACGCAGCCGACGAAAACAAGCGGCACATTAATATAGTACAGGGAGTAGACAGGGCTTTCGAAAGGGCTATGGAAAGGGCTTTCGAAAGGGCTCAGTGGAAAGGGCTATCGAAAGGGCTATCGAAAGGGCTTTCGAAAGTCGTTTAAACTGGGGAAAGTTGATAAACACAGCCATATGATACATTCACCAGCTTCAGAAGTATGGTTTACATGCACATGAGATACGTTATGAGATTAAAGATAAAGTTCTGTCTCTTACCTGACAGCAGACTGTATTAGTGATTTGTCATCATCTCGAACAATCGTTGATCTATAGAAACCTGATCTCCACTCCTGTAGGCTGGAATGCATTGGGTGCATCTTTCCTACAGCTACAGCCTAGGCTGGGCCGGCATGATTTGGGGATTCTTTCTCCCGGTGAGCTTCGCTTGGGTGTACGGCTTCCAGCGGCTCAAGAACGACATCCGCAGCATGCTCGGTAACAAGATCGTGGACCACTGGGCTTTCAACACTTGGGAGGTCACATGGCGTGTTATTACGCCTATAATACAAATGGTGAGCCGGTCGGAAGAGACAAGGATAACTCACTTTAATCTTGCAACCAACAAGACTCGTGCGCGTGTCTTAACATCTGTGTCAAATGAGACAAAATGCTCATGTAAATAGTGCAAAATCCGACAAAAATCTAACCAGAAATAATAAGTTAACATGTTTTTGATACCTTGCATTGACTACGGAATGTTTGTCATATTTCTTTCTTTTTTTGGCAAGTCGTGGGCACACAGGATGTTTTCAGATAAATCTCGTCTTTTGTGTGTCTTTATTCCATTTCATTTCAGTTAATGATTCTTCTTGGTCAGGCTCGGCTTCGTGTCAAAATATTAGACTGTGTGTGTGTGTGTGTGTGTGTGTGTGTGCGTTTGGTTGTGTGTATAAAAGAGAGGGAAAGAGAGAGAGACAGAGAGACAGACAGAGACAGAGAGGGAGAGAGAGAGAGAGAGAGAGGATGAATATAGATGTACCATATGCATGACCGTGAAGTTTTCACCGGAAGGTAGCCATCGATGATTTTGTTGCATTTGTAGCAAATCTAATTTGATGGTTCTACATGACTGTTAGAAAAGAATATATTTATAATGTAAATTGCATTATTGAGTTAGAGAAGAATGCAGCATGCAGTAAATGTTTGAAAACTGAAACAATACGTTGTGATTCATTTCCGCAGTTGCGCTGTTGTGTTTGTTTGGAATTGTAGTGGCAGTATCAGTGTGTGGTTAATGGGCTTATTCTCAAACCAAAAACCCAAAGAGAAATGAGGATTGAGTGAAAGCAGAAATATTAGCAGAACACATTGGTCAAAGTTTGAGGAAAATCTGTCAGTCGATGTAAAAGTTAGGAATTTCTAAAATTTTGGTTTGGGAACCGCAGGATGAGGAGACTGTACTAGAGTTTGTGTCGTCCTGTGCAGACAACAATACTAAGAAAATATAAAGGGCATTCCAGACAAATTTATTTTTTTTTAATGAAAAGTACACATTCCGTCAACTCATACTGACATATGTTAAGGGTGGTAATTATTCCCGCTGCTTTCTGAAAGCGGTTAGTCAAGTCCTCTTTCATGTTGCTAGAAAAGTAAAATCATGTTTAATTTCCTTTAATTTTCCTTTATAATTGCTGTTCACACATGATGTCATAAACTTAAGTAGTCTTCGCGTCCAGCAGCAGCTGTTCCAACACAGAAATTTTAAAAAATCATAACTTTTGCTTCTAATTTCCGCTGTCCTCAAACTGTCACTGATGTGTTCTACTAATGTTGCTGCTTTCACTCATTCCACATTTCTCTTTGGGTTTTGGTTTCCTTTAAGTGTGGATGGTGTTGATGGGGGTGGTGATGATGGTGGAGGAGTGCGCGTTTATTCCTGTGATGAGTCTATCCGCGGCTGTATGAGGGGCTTGCAATTCTCTTAAGGCGATCACCAGAGAGAATTCCGCCCGTGGGTTGTAAAGGCGATACAGTGAGTTAGTCCATTGAGTAGAAGTATAGAATAATCACGTGACTCGAAGGGATAGAGTGATAAGAATTCTCTGTATTACTGGCGGCAGTTTAAAAGCCATCTTTTTCTTTGGTAAAGATAAACTTATTTGACAATATAATATCGGAATTGAAAGAAAACGAAGGAGGTGAAAATATCGGGGGAGGGCAAATAAACTCCCTCCCCCGCAGATTACGGCCGTGTAGGCCCTATTAAATATTATGTGTGTATATGTGCGTGTGAGAATTATGGTCTCTGCTTGAGTGTGTGTGTGTGTGTGTGTGTGTGTGTGTTAATTTTGCCCCGACATGTACATCATAATCATGTTCCCAATAGTGTCTCCAAAAATTAAAATCTGTTGTTTTTTTTATTCCCTTGTGTCTCTGAAAACAAAACAAAAAAATCAAGGGGACCCTGCTATACAGCATGTACGTAATGGCCAAATGGAGAAGCTCTGATTATCACGAATTCTTCCCTGTCTGGTGCCACGTGATTGGCTGGGTCTTCATCGCTAGCACGACTCTCGGCACCAAACTCGTCTGGATTTGCGATTTCTTGCGCGGGAAGGTTTGTAGCATGCGAGTACAGTGTAGTTTGGGGCTCGCAAACTTATAAAACTGACTTAAGTGGACTCCCGTTATAACGAAGTCCTCGGGACCGACAGTTTGCTCTCGTCATATCGAAATTTCGCTATTGGTGGGTGATGATACACAAAACTATTACTACTTCCTCCCATTCCACTGTGACCAGATATATCTCTTCACCTCCGGCCAGTCAATGACCCTTACCAATACTCTCCACCTCATCCAGGGCATGAGTCATCGACATTCATCATCTCTTGACAGGACCAGCGGAGCGTTTTCATATGTGTGTGTGTGTGGGGGGGGGGGGGACTTCCAGATTAAAAAAAAAAGAAAGTCGTCAGCATATCTTTCTCCTTCAACTTCCGGGTTTACATGAAGAGCCAAAGAAAGAAAGAAAGAAAGAAAAGAAGAAGAAGAAAAAAGTGTTGAGAGCAAAATATTATCTTACCGCGCTCACACTTCAAGGTCTCTACACATTTGTATCTATCATCTTCTCATACGTTGTACATCTAGCCCCATTTGATTCAAGACCAGGTTGAAACCCAAACATCCTGCCCTTCCCCCATTGATTACTTAGAAATGTTGTTAAATTCAAAACCAAGAATAATTCCTCCTTTATAAAAGCTAGTCCTGACCTTGTTTCTGTAACAACCAAAGTTTCGTCCAATCAAAAACATCTTTTTAACATGAAGACTCCACCCCATCCACCCATTTATAGTATATATTACAACCGTATCATTGAATATAAATGAAGAGAATTGTATATCATGCAGAGAAGATGACTTGTATGAATAAAAACATAGAGAAATTAACGTTGCGGCCTGCATTTTCATTTCTTTGTAACGAGAATTTCTTTATAACCGTGCACTGTATATTGATTGTGCAATACCAGTCACTCAGAAATGTATTATTCAAAACGAAGCCACATCTCATAATAAGCATTGCTTGAATATTAAACGTTCCTCGATGTCATCGTCTGGTGTAGCTCTTTTTCGGAAAACTCGAGTTGATTCTGCATGTTCGATATAAATTGTTGTGATTTGAGTTTGCAGTAAGTAAGTGAGCTTAATCTTATTAGTCGAAGGAATATGTGATTATATGATTCATTTTGATTGACATCCACATTCATCTCCTTATATCGTCATGCCATCAGCGGATGTGCAGTGCTTCCAGGCCCATGGCCTTTTGGGGGCCAGCTCTGCCCGAGGACAGGGAGAAGGCCATGCGGGTTCACCACCAGTACGGCACAACCGGACCCTTGATGCTACAGCAAGTCGATGATGATCTGCAAACAGGTTTCAGGCTGCAGACTCCTGGACACAGCATCCAATCAGTTTAGATACAGAAACTATTGTATGTACAATGTATACAGGAAAAGGCAAAATCCCTTTTGTCATACTCTCTGATTACTATTACTAATAGGGAATCTTTCATTTCGTTATCTAGTCAGGGAGGTGAAGATAGTAGGTATGATTTTTTTTTTCAAACAGACGTGAAATTGAGAGAAAAAGAAAGGAAAAATTATTGAGTTGGTGGAAGCGAAGGGATTTATCTATGATGGGTAATATTAAATTACTTAAAACATATTAAGCATTGTTTAAACAGTTGTCGTTCCTCTCTTATCTGTACAGGGGAAAATGTCTTCAATCTTTATGAAAAGAAAGAGACCGTTTTAAAAGGATCATTTTTATCAAAATTAAAAGGGGGGCTTAGAATGATGAATTTGGAGTTGATTTTCAAAGCTCAACGAGTTTAGTGGATAAAAAAAAAATGTTTGTTGAGAAAAGATCATGACCTGACAAAAAGTATTTTGACGTATTTCTAGGCTATTCGAGTGAAATGTAATATTTCATTGTAATTTCAAATGGAATTTCTTAAAAAGTTCCGAATTTTTCTAAAGAGCTTTTACAAGCGTGGCAAGACTTGGGAAGTTTGCGAAGCTTAGAAGACATGAACGTGAATCGAATAGCATTCATTAACGAATATGACGGTAGAATGATGTATAATGAAAACTTCTACAGAGAAAAAAAGAATCGATTATGTCATTATTTCGATGGAATAGGCATACGGCCGATCAGATTGCCTATTCAAAAAGGAGGGTTATGTATTGAGAAAATTGAATGCATCTGAAGGATGTGTGATGTAATTAAGTCTGTAAAGTGGAAGAATTTGTTTGTCGTGGGTATTTACCACGCCCTTCCAACTTAATGACCATTTGGCTAAAATTATTTCAAAAGTAGTAAGGATTTGTTTATATACCTTCTAGAAAGATTTGTGAGCACTTTACAACTGATTTGCTGTAGTTATATACGTTGGAAGTACGAGATGGACAGAATATTTTTTTTCCTTTTTTCCCAATAGTAACCACAATCTATATTTTTTTCCTCCGACCCAGAGAAACAATTCTTATAACAAAACCTAGGGAATTTCAGTTTAAACTTCTTCATAGGGCACTTATTAGAAAAGTTTATTGGTTGAAATTTGGGTTTCTTGCGGATGATCATTGTTCCTTCTGTAATCAAAGTACTGAGATACATTGTATATTCGCATTTATTTTGAGATCTTATCAAAGTGCAATTTTTTTTTTTGGCAAACCATTATTCACAAATTGATTTTAGAGCAATAGAGAAATAAAAGTTTAGGAAATCGTTTTACACAGGCATGTCGGGAAACTCGTTGAAAAATTAAAGAATAAAATACAATTATAGTGATCATTGAATATGTTTTTTATTTTAATAGTGAGATTACACGAAGGTACCAACGTTTAATGATGTAATAAAGTATTTTACGGTGTGCACAGAAAAAAAAAAAGATTGCCATTAAAAGAGGAATAGTTGAAATACATTTGTTAAAGTGGGATATATGATACAAGCTGAGGATGGCATGTTTTAAGGTGAAGGGTATTTTCTTTTTAATGTTTAGCTGTCTTATTTTGCCGTATTTGAGAGTTAGTCATCGTCATGTTGTTGTTGTTTTTTTTTTCTTAATGGCTTTCCATAATTTCCAGTACTTCCATGTGCATATCACACATTGTACTGTAAGAGAAAAATGGCAATTTACACTTACGCCAGATTTATTCAAGTGTGAATAAAAATGAAAACACCTGAGCTGAAGATGTATATAAGATTTCAATATGAAGAATTTGTTCGCAAAAACCGATAAGTCCATATTTGCCAAATGGAGATATTTCCGATTAAAGGTCAGGAAAAAAAAAGAATAATAATTACATTTTTTGCTTCGTTTGACCATAACTTCAAAAATGTACCTTTATGTTTAGTGACCAATATATCATTTGAAAGGTATAATTTTGTACTTTATGACAGAGACCGTACTTCAAAATCTTCAAAAGTGGACTTATCGGTTTTTGCGTATGGTTTTGTTCGTCTTTGTACCATGGTTTGTTTTCTTTTTGTGAATGTGAATTTGTAGCACTGAATGAATTTCGAATATATCTTAAAAAAGAACCTGCAATATCTTTCTTATGTAACTCATATGACCTGCAGTTATTATTGGATGTATTAGTCGTGTAATGAATAACTTGCAGAGCTGCACGTGCGCAAGTTATTTTTTTTTTCTGCCATAAGTGCAAAACATAGGGAAAAGTATTAGAGTCGTCTCGTTGTTTGTAGCGTGCCAACTAAATTTGCAACGAATCAAAAAAAAAAAGAGAAAGTCATCGCGTTTCACAGATCCCTTCTTTGTAATTGATAGTAACAGTAACACTGGTGTTCATGCGAAGTATTACATTTTTAACACGAACTACATTTCTGTGGGTTAACCATGCTGGAAAGAACAAAGTGTCCCACAGTGTGTGGTCACAATGCGTACACGGTCATAGCCGACCATGCGAAAACGACCGAATTCAACAGTGAGAAGATGATTTGGCACTGTTCTTTTTTCCACATACTATTTACATACTTGTAGCAATGTTCTGTTTCACATTTGAATTGATGATTCACGCTGTGAATTACAGTGTGTTTGGAATGTTAAAACACTAGAATTAAGTATGAAGAGATTCCGCACTATGCTCTCGTTGTGTTCACGCTGTATTTCACATTGTCATTCACAACTTGGGACACAGTGATCTTTCCGACAGGAAACAGGGTTCAAGAGTCAATGACGATATAGTCATAACTGTAAAGAAACTGTTGTCATGTAATGGCAAAACAAAAAATCCGCGGAATTGTATTGTATGCAAACTGTCAATCTTTCATAGATGTTTGTTGTCACCAAAACTTTATAGGCCTATCCATTGTTCACGCGTATTAATGTAACATGCATGTAATATATTTCTGCGATGTATGATGCATAGATGCACTCTCACCAAATCAAAATGTATATATGTAATAAATGATTACAAAGTGGCACGACATTTGCTCCTGCGACGATTGCTCTGGTTTTATTTTATTCAAGGACTTAGGGCTAGATCTAGGGTTGTGATAGGGTTTTACATTAAGTTATATGTGAGAATTATGATTGGGGTTAGGGTTATGTTTGTGGGAAACGTTTATATTTGTCTCAGCGTGCAGATATTTCATGGGAGCAAATGTCCCAGAGGCAATGACATGGAACCGATTATAAAGCTACACCGCACCCTGGGAAATGTTATTTGCTATACTTGAATTTTGTCGTCTAGTTGGAGCATTCGAAATACGTTGTGACCTCGACATCTCTTTGGGCATCTTTAACTCAAATTTCAAAGATGTCACCTTTTATTCGGGACAGAACAGAATGATTTTAACTTAATAATTATCAAACCCTTCTAGGAATACTTCTGTGTGACTTTTTTTTATACCTCGAGTCTCATGCCTGTGAAAAATGTGACAACCTAGCTACCATAAATGTGCGAGTATTCACTCTGCGTAGAATAACTCAACGTACAATTATATCACATATATATGTATATACATATATATGAAGAGTTTGTTTGCAAAAACCGATAAGTCCATATTTGCCAAATGGAGATATTTGCGATTAAAAGTCAAGAAAAATAAAGAGAATAATGAGAAAATTTTTGCTTCTTTTGACCATAACTTCAAAAATGCACCTTTATATGTAGTGACCAATATATCATTTAAAAGGTGTTATTTTGTACTTTATGACAGAGACCGTACTTCAAAATCTTCAAAAATGGACTTATCGGTTTTTGCGAACAAACTCTTCATATGTATGAATGTATATATATATATATATATATATATATATATATGAAGGGTTTGTTTGCAAAAACCGATAAGTCCATTTTTAAAGATTTTGAAGTACGATCTCTGTCATAAAGTACAAAATAATACCTTTTAAATGATATATTGGTCACTACATATAAAGGTATATTCTTAAGTTATGGTCAAAAGAAGCAAAAAATTTCTTATTATTCTCTTTATTTTTCTTGACCTTTAATCGCAAATATCTCCATTTGGCAAATATGGACTTATCGGATTTTGCAAACAAACTCTTCATATATATATGTATATATATATATATATATATTAGCATACATATAAGCCTAAAGATGAGGAACAACATCTATATAGCGCAGTCAGTAAAAAAAAAAGAAGAAATAACAAAAATACATTTAAAGGGACCCAGCTCCCAAAAATATGTCACACATTATTCACAAAGTTGCTGGGAAAGATATGTCTTTAGTTAGATTTGAAAATATCAGCGTTGTTACCATTCAGAAGTTAGATGGGTAACAAGTAGAGAGTTCCAATAACGTGAATAATTGCCTATACAATCATGATAATAGGTCAGCAAACATCGACTTAATGGAGACTCTTGGCTGAATTTCTCTTTCTATTTCAGATCCGTAAAACTTACTCATGGAAAACGGGGGGGGGGGGGGAGAGCAGAGATCATCCCCTTAAAGTCATAGATTTCACAATTTCACTGCCAAAGTCTTGTCATTCTAGCCATACGTTCATCATTAACCGATCAGATACGGAAAACATGTTAACTCAAAATAGTAGCTCATAGATTTTGTGGATTTCCAGGAGGTAAAATCTACATGTATATTGGAAGAGATGACAAATGACCTCTGTTCCCATGTATGCTGACTTTATTACCTGGAGTTTACCGAAGGTGTATTTGTATAAAACCATCTGTGATTTCATTAACGCGATTCTCATCAATGTTTGCAAGTGCAATGTCCAACAGATATTGGCTAGGGCAGGGCAAGGTCCCAAGGTTACTAGCCTATGGATCCACTGGCTTCGATGTAGCTATTTCTGATAAAGATTTTTACAAGGCGTCACCGTATGTATGGCACCAATACCCATTACAGAATCATGAATCGCTCGATCATTTCAGTCCAAAGAATAAGTTCGCTGTCTATGAACTAATATCAATAATACCTGCATTGTGCCAGTTTACCACTTGCTTTGATGATATGATAAAGCCTTCGAAGAGACCTGGCTATTGAAATGTCAGACACAAAAGTGGGGAGTGGAATCACCATTGTTGTCGCTATTGTTCTTCTGTGTAACTGTGAAATCACCAAAACGCGCGCGTAATGTACATGTGAGATGCATGTAGGAACTCGTCTTTATTTCTCTTCGATGTTGACATCTTTAATTGGTGCGTCTCGACATCATGTGAAACTCTATAGAGCGGCGTCTTCTTTGTTAGTGGTGTATCAGTGCATTGCAGGCCTTATTGCAGGCTACTTCTAGAGTTTCTCCGTTTTGCTCTTGGAACCCTGTGCATGTATTTTTTTTTTTGCCTTCTCTTCTTTTTTTCTTCTTGGTACACCTGTTATTTTGTCTCAAACCTGAAGTTACGTGGACTAATTTCTGGATATTGATTAGATCGTGTATCTGACATACAGCTGAAATATTCTGTATTATAGTGATCACAACTCTTCAGCATTCTCAGCAACGACAGACTAAACCAAACATGGCGAATGAAGAAGCTGCGGTTCTTCCATTGCTATTCCAAGAAATAGATGACATGTTTGAGCATTTCGCTCAATGTAAAGATGTGGGAACAGAGGACTGCTTTCGTTATCTTCGAAATCTAGCACCCCTCACCATCACATGCCTCGAGTCGGATCTTTCATATGCCGTGACGAATTACCTGACGCAGAGTCGCGATTTCTGCGTCATTTTCAAGAAATGCTGGAATGCTCTAAAGAAAGTGGGATTCCGCACACAATCAGCCAGGGAAGAAGCTACGGGGCAGGAGAAGCTTGATGGTGCTAAAGGAAACAATGAAGGGAATAATGAGGAGAAAAGAGATGAGGAAAAGATTTGTAGAGGAACTGAAGATGGTGGAAAGACAGAAGAAGAGGGAGAAGCGAGAGGATGTGACGAAAGAGAAGAGGCGGATGGTATTAAAGAGAAAGTGAACCAAGGACTTGCGATGGGTGTGGTCAAACCTTCTAAATCAATGAATGCTGTTGGCCAACATTCTGGTGTCACGGCATCATCTAACTGGTCCTTGGAGGTCCTCTCTTTGTTGCTGACCTGCAGTGCGAACTTAACTGACAAGTCCGCGGACTTCTGCCGGCACTTCAGTGACAGTGGCTGTCTGAACTTACTCTTCTCGGTCTTGATACCGGATAACCTTGAAAACACTCTCATGTCAATGGTAATCACGATAATATACAACTGCTGCTGGAGAGTTCCCGAGGTCCCTGCCTGCTGCATGGACATCATTGAGCCGCTTCAGACATTCACGGAGTCTCCCAACCTACAGATCCAAGCAGAGTCCTTTCTATCTCTCGCTTACTTGGTGAAGGAGTCCGAAACACACCGCATCGCCCTCAACCGATCCTGCGTCCAGTTCTTGCTGAAAGTCCTCGCCGACTGCCTGGACGATCTCGAGCATCGGTCTGACGGCTACTCGGTTCTCGAGATCACCAAAGGCATCAACCAACTGGCCATTAACGACAACAACAAGCGCGTGATCGTTGATCTCGGAGGTCAGGTGCTCCTGGAGCGACTCCTCGACGAAGAGAGTTCATCTAAGGATGAGAAGATGTTCGCAGCGAGGGCGATCTGGCGACTGTCGTTTGATGAAGCCAACAGAGCCTCAATGACACGCACTCAAAATCTTTGTGACGGTAAGTGGTATCTCTCATCGTGTATTCCGTTCTGAGTCCAAAGTATAGGAATTAAACCTTCTTTCAGGACATGGGGTTAACATTTAAATGAAGCGTCAGGTGTCGCTGGAAGCATTTTAATGTACAGCTCTCTGAGTGTGTGCTACCACCTATCCACCTGTCCGTCCTATTCCGTCCTTCCGTCCGTCCGTCTGTCGTTAATCGATTTTACTGAGGTATCCAAATAAAACCACAGAGTTCCATGGCATTTGCCCCTGCGAAAATTGCTCCCGTGTAATATCTGCACACTAAGAGAAACACAAAACCTACCAGTGAACACACCCCTGTTCCTAACCCTAATCCTCTTTTCGAACTAAACCTAAAACCCTATCACAACCTTTACCCATACCCTAAATCATTGAATAAAAAAAAGATAGGACCAGTTGTTGCAGGAGCAAATGTTGTGTCACCGAAACCAGACTTGTGTCTAATTGAGTCGACAAAGATGTGCCTATCAACTTTTGGCTCACGCACTCGGGATCAAAGGTCATAAAACATAGGTCAAGGAGAAATTCTAAAATTTCCCTGATTCTCTCATAGAATGCCCAACCAAAGCTATGTTAGCAAAACTCAATGTATGCATGTTATCCACGTTAATACTCGCCTTGGAGTGTTTTTTTTTTTTGACACGGTATCAAAGGTAAAAGGTTAAAAGTCGACTAAAAAAACCACTAATGCTTAGCCTGGCAACGATTCTCGTGGGATTTCTTGGTCATAAAGCAAAAAGTCAATATTCAAAGGTCAAATAAAAATGCTAAAATTGCACTATTTGATCCTGAATTACATTTTCTCCAAACCTCGTAGATGACTCACTGAATACCCTTATACAAAGAAATTAAACTTTGTGTATACATGACTGCGTTACGGTACAATGGTTTTGCAGGGAGAGGTTTACCAAGTTCAAGTGGAGATGCTAAAATTCAACAATTTTCCTTAATTTAAAAAAGGCTCAAAGTATTATCATTAAAGGGGAAGGCTAGTAACTGATCAGTGGGAATCAGTGCGAATGCTGGGGGATGATTGTTCCAATTCTTGTGGGATTCATTTAAGAGTACATTATATATCTATTGTTGTGTGAAAATTATTTGCTTCAGAACGGTCTCATATCAAAGTAATGTGCAGCTTAATGACTCGTCACTGACCAGGCATGCTAACCTGGAAACATTAAACTGCACATTACTTGAATATGACACCATTCTGAACCAAATAATTTTTACACAACAATAGATATATAATGTACTGTTCAATTTTGATTTGATTTGATTGATTGGTTTCTGTATCATCATTGTACATATACACATTCATGTACAAACATAAATATGATAATATATATAAGTATTTTCTTGTTCATTGCCTGTGTACAATGTACAGCAAAAGTACAACAAAACATACTACAATGAATAATACAGAGGGGCTACAGCATAAGCGTAGCTTGATTTGCGTGCAGCCCCCGTAGCATAACATAATATTATAATGTACATTGGAAGGAGAATAGGAGGGAGGGATGACTTGCATAGAGATAGGAAAGTTGAAAGGAGATGAATCCCATAAGGATTGGAACAATCATCTCCCAGCATTTCCACTGATTCCCACTGATCAGTTACTAGCCTTCCCCTTTAAGATTTGAGCATGCTAATATCCAATTCAAGTACAATTATAATGAATACCTAAATGTACAATTATTTTACTAATGAGAATTCCGAGAAAATAAAACACAAACAATGAGAGAACATCGTCATGTTCATCTGTTAGTAATAATTTATAAAATGAATGTTTTCCATACGACTTGAAATGTAAACAGTCATTTTAATGATACCGTTATTTGAATTACATTGCAACCAAGGATTTACAAAGACGCGACATTAAACCATGTGCTTGGGTCATGTTCTTATTTTCAGTATTTGAATATTACCTCATGGTAAATATTTCGAGAAAGTTGTGGACTATAATGTTCAATATTGCAAAATAAGCCATTTGTGTTAATTTCTTCATTTATACAATCATTTGCCAAGTAGTAAATGCTATTCGAAACACGATTTATTTGATGTAAGAAATAATATAACAGTTTTCCAGCAAAAGAAAGCAAAACCATTCGACTTGCTCGATTTTAATGATGCAAGCGAGCGTCAATTTTGGGGCAAGTAAGTTTTGTATAGTCATCCAATCGCTCTTATACTGACAAAAACATCAATCTGATAAGAGGGGCTATGCAACTTTACTATACAATATAATAATGTTAAAAGACATGTTGAAAGTCGGACTGAACTCTTGAATCGTTGTTTATTGGTACTTAAGTTTTACAGAAGACTAAGAAAGAGACCACCAACGACGCTTTGCAGCAGGCATGCGCGGGGGCGCTATTCGTCCTTAACAACATGGAGGCGAGTATCTCTGGAGATGCGCAGGAGCTTCAACCCGAGAAAGAAGAGGGCAAAATCGTGGATTTATCGCGAGAGGGCGGCCTCCATGTCATGATCAGTTACCAACGCGAAAGCCAGTCTGTCCTAGTGAAAGTAAAGGATTTCTTACAAAAAAGCGGCTACAGAGTGTGGATGGATATCGATTGCACGAGTGAGTTGGATAAATTATTGCGTAATTCAGAAATTGTTACAGAGCAAAACCAACATGTTGTGCCCTCTACTTGCTAATAATTGACAATAAAAACTCAAAAATTAAGATTTGCAAGAAAATGTTATCACCTTCATGTAAGAGAAAAAAAAATCTCAATCGGGAAAATCACCCTGAACTGCATAGAATTTAGCTATCATCATGACAGTTCAAAATACAATTCACAAAACTTAATCTTCATCTAAAGTAAGTTGTGATTTCTAACCTTAAAGTTATCAAAAGGTAATTTGCGGTTGACAATGTGAGGTCTCGCCAATTTGGAGAATCCAGTGAATATTTGCGATTTTTTAAAGCTTTAGTTCTGCCATCGATAGAATAGAAGTCTACAACACTTTGTTTTGTCTAGTATTCAAAAGTTATATAGAAAGCATCTAAAACAAGAATGAACGTACAGTATAGATTATCAGTTTCATCTTTCTGGCGGAATGAAAGAGAACGTAAGTTTTTTTCTTTCAGAAGGATTGCCTTTTTATGTCAATAATAAGTTGAGATAATCTGTACTTATCTTCATTTGGGGGGGGGTGGTGCGAGGGGATTCTCTTTTTTCCCTGTTCTTCCACCTGTGACGTCACAAGATACAGCAACTTTTTCATACAGTGGAGGCTGCACCGATAGTTACGAAAATTCCTAACTTTTAATAGGATTGTCCAATTTTCCTCAACTCTTACTGATGCATTCTACCGAAATTACTGCATTCACTCAGTCCACGCAGGGAGGTGGGAATCTACGTATATATTTGGGGTTCATTCCTTTTTAAGACGTCATTAATCAATAATCATGATTGTAACAATAGAGGGCGACATACTGGATGCTATGGCGAAAGCGGTTCAACAATCTGCCGTCGTGCTGGTGGGTATGACCCGGAAGTACAAGGAAAGTCAACATTGCAGAACTGGTAAGTAAAAGTTTATACAAAAACACAAGCAATATATTGAAATGATTTTATCCTTTGATTGCTATCATAATGGCATCTACTTTTAAATTAAATTCCTTCGTAAACGTTCGAAATGTCACGGACGGAACGATAACTGTGTGTTGTCAAAGACTATGTTACCACTATTTAATATGAAAAACATAACGTTGTAAAACTAGGGATCCAGCTTTGCTCTTATGTGGAATAGCAGCAAAGCGAAACAATACTCTACTGAGAAACCATCACGATCGAAAATATGATATGAGATTGATGTATAGGGCCTACCTACCAATTTTCAGGATTGAAAACAATATTACCAGTCTTTGTTAAAGTCGCGAAAAAGTGTTTGTGACTCACGTGTTACCAAAAGATCGCAGTATGACCAAGGAATAAGTGACTCGTAGAGCAGTGATAAAGGTAACCACATAACCTTGACCATTTTTGTTCGGTAGAAGCTACGTATGCTTACACGCTGAACAAGGACATCATACCACTGAAGTTACAGGACGGATTCTCCCCGGATGACTGGTTGGGGGCGCTGTGCGGCATGAAGAAGTACGTGTCGCTCTGTTCCGAGACAGGCTTTGACGAAGGTCTTCAGGAACTGGTCGCCGAGCTGGGACCGAGAGGAGAGCTCGGCCGGAGCTCGGAGGAGCTCGGGAATCGTGGAGAAGACGAAAGACTCGAGGCCCCTTCCATTCACTCGATGGTTTCCCGTGACTCTATTGAAGGTATTCATTAAGGTTTAATGACGAGAAATCATTTGATTCAACCGTGATGAAATGAATCGTGAGGTTTCGTCGACACCAAAATAATACTTGCTGTAAGCATTCTGATGAAGACTATCATCCTATACACATGTTGATAAGAATTGCAGATGATTAACAAATTTCCCTACATCGATGCTTTGTCATAATACTGACTACTTGTGTCATGGCTACTACTAGAATACTGATACATCCAGTCCTTATATTTACATCGATGTAGGGCAATTTATCAATCAGTTGCAATAAAAACAACTCTCGACGGAAGAATTTAATGGATTTGTTGATTAAAATGTATCGTGAAAAGTAATAATTGAAATAGTTAGGCCTTAGTTATACCTAAGCCCATTGAAAATTTACATCCTGATATCTCATGCTGATAGCTGTAAGTCATGTTTTCAACGGTTTAATAAATTGCATAAAAATTCTTTCATCCTTGAAGGTAGACCTACTCTTCTTGTCTGGTTCATTTACTTTACAAATCTGCAATTATCACCAAATTATTCATTGTGTGAAATATTCATTTTCATTGTCACTGATGTCAAACAAATAAACGAATTGATTTTGGGAAAAATGTTCAAGTAGGTTAATTTCCTTGTTGTAAGCTGATGTTAGCAGAAAAAAATTCTCATGTTTCACTTTCAGCATCCTACCAACAAGTTACATCGTAGCAAACATTCCTTGAACTGACATACATCACGCAACAAAGCAACATTTTCACGTGACATCATTCATCCAAAGGAGTAGACCTGTTTTAGACTCCACTAATACGCAACATGCTCCTTCTGCATGTGATAAGTACAGGGTGTTAGAAATAGAATATTACCAAATCCTGAATAGTTTAACAGGAATATCGGGTAACTGAGGACACCTTTCACCTGTTCTTCCACCCCCTTTTTTGTCCTTAAAGCTACCGTCTCGTTGAATCTGGACTCTACCCCAGTGCTTCTGGACACTGTTGATGGGGCGTCCCCTCCGAGACAGGGCAGTGGACATACTCTCGGTTCGAGCAAACCCTCCACTTCCCAATCCGGGGTGAGTATGTGGAGCCGACAAGACACCGGAAGCTGGCTCACGTCGATAGGGATAGACGCCACCAACGATCGCACTCGGAAACTGGACGGCACGAGACTGGTGCAAATCTTCGGCTTGCTGAACCGAGCACCCGAGTACTGCGTGACGTCACTGAATCGTGAACTGGGCATGAGCTTTTGGGACGTTTTGACCTTCGTTGACGAATTGGAAAAAATGTTCTCCTAATCACGTTTACCGGCTTCAAATGATATAATCGATAAAGTTTTTGATTAAAAAAAAAAAATTGTTGTGTCACACTCTGCTATTTAATCATAGCTCTATGCTAGTATTATAATCCGAGTCTAATCCAACTTTCCAGGGAGAAGGAATGTTCTTGCATACATTTGCGCATCTTGTTACTTGTTATTACAATTGATTATTCGTTTTGGTGATATTGTGGCAATATCGATGGCTGTGGATCGTGTATGGTTGTATTTCTATAATGTTGTTGTGTTATATCTATTTCTATGCTATAACAGTGCCTGATCTGTAATACAAGGAAAGGCATCCCTAAAGTTGCAATATTCTTAATGGAGATTACACATGCGGCCCGTTTCATGAAAGGATATAATTGAATTTCCTTAACTCACAGGCTGCCCAGGACTTATGATAGAAACCAAGTATATAACCAATAATTATGACTCTTCATAAAACAGCGCCACGCACTAACACTCACACAAACTCGTGCTGAGTTTTAACATGGTCATAATTTTTATGATATGATGCCGTGGTTTTTCCTCGTATTTGTGTTTTTCTTTTGATTCAGGAAAACATGGAGATCGCCTTAAAGAGGAAAATGCAACATGCGTATTTTTTCTGACAAAGGCAGATGTGATTGAAATACAGTTTTAATCTTTTAATCTCTAATGAAACACACACATACACACACACTCAAAGAACTGCTGATAAAGGCAAATGAAATTGAAATGCAGTTTTAATCTTGTAATCCCTAATGAAACACACACACACACACACACACACACACACACACTCACACACACATTTACACACACACTAGAAGAACTGCTGATAAAAACAGTAAACATGCTATTACAAAATGTTACTGCGATCTTTCCCAGGTCTTTTCGAACAAGCGCTACAATGAGATCAGTAAGTATTCAGAAGTGAAACCTGTTAAAATCTGTCTCTTTTCCTTACAGTGGTATTGGTCCTCTTCACACGTAAAGTCAAAATTCGACGCGACTTAAGTCACTAATGTGAACAGGGCGAGGGTAAATCCTACACAAAGGCCCTCTTTTCTTTCCATAGGACTCTCAAGGATCTGAGTATTGTTTCCCCTGAAGATGAGACCGATCTCCGTTTAGAAAGTGTTAATCCCGCCTTGACTATCATAGTACTTGAGAAAATGAGGGGGAGGGGGACAGGGTTCGGGGAGGCGTTTTTTTTAAAGACGGCACAGATTGGGGCATGGCGCGTGTTAAACCTATGGGAAAAACGTTGGGTTAGGGTTTTTGGTTATGGTTATGGTTAGGGTTAGGGTTGGGGTTAGGGTTAGGGTTAGGGTTAGGGTTAGGGTTTGATGGTTAGGGTTAGGATTAGGATTAGGGTTAGGGTTAGGTATAGGGTCCCCGAGAGATTTTTAGTTTCCCCAATCTGTGCCGTCTAAAAAAACACGCTTCGGGGAGGGTGGGAGGTTAGAGGAGTATGGTGGCTTTAAGCATCAAAATGACAAATGTAGGCCCTACATGGTGAGAGTGTTTTGCCTTATCACTTTACATTTGATTTTTGTTCGATTCCACTTATCAACTAATGAATGAGTAGTGTTCACAGGGTCGCCAAGATAATCCCGTCTGTCGGACTCGTATATTTCATTTTTTTTAAAATATATGTTTCATCATGGGGGGGGGGGGGTGTCTTCTCTGATATTTACCTTCTACAATGTCGACACATTTTCATTTAATGATAATTCAAATTGATTGGTTGCGACAGATTTGGGTTGTGCTGCTCCACGTTATCATGAAAAAGCTTTCAGTGAGGTGGTTGTTCAATGATTTTCATCTATGCAGTTAAAATCAGATGATGAATCCTTAACTTTTTTACCCTCAAACTGAAGCAATCGCTCCATAATGAGTAAGCATAATCTTTGGATTTCACTTAATCTGCAATACTGCTCAGGAATAGTGTGTCACGATTTTTTTCGACTGTTTACACAAAAAATAATAAATATTTATGAATGAATAATCTTTACAGGGTCGCCAAGATAATCCTGTCTGTCGGGCTCATATTTCTACGTTCAGTATATTAATGCTCATCATGTTGTTTGTTTTCTTTGATTTTCCACCGGCTTTATTTTAGACAGATATTCATTTTAATGATAATTCAAATTGGAGATTGGGGTTGTACCGTTCCATCCCATGCGATACAGAAACTATGAATAAACGATGGCTAAGGGTAAACGAGTTAAGGATGTTGCTTTTGTTTTGTTTTCACATGTATCTGATAAAATATAGCAGCTAATGACAACGAAGAAGAATTGTGTTGCAGAGAGAGACAGAGAGAGTGTGTGTGTGTGGAGTTCACATGGTTAACAGTTACTTGTTTGCTGTTATTTTCCGGTAGGTAGTAAGATCGTATATACTCCATCTATAATTATGATAATTAAAACCAAGTCAAATTTGATGTTGTAGTTTCTTCTTTTTCACTTACAGTTTATCATGTTCATTACAATACCGGTACATCAAACAGACTTACTCTCTTTCTACTATTACATACTACATGTATATATATCATAAGAAATTTGCTGTATATTGTTAATAATAAACTTGCGGTAAATAACAGAAAAATATAGATAGACCCTAAGAATGTCTGTGTGTACACGTGTGTTTATGCTTGCATGAAACACCATTAAAGGGATCGTATAGTTTTGGTTGAGACCTAATTTCAGGTTTCTAACATTTTTTGATGAAATAATGAGAAACTTCTCATAGTAATGAAATATGAAAGAGCATGTAATTTCATGAGGAATTCAACGTTTATATTTGATGAAAATCGGTTTTGAAATGGCTGAGAATATCCAAACCAGAGCGATTCTAATAAGTGTGGGACCCACACGTTATTACGATCACGTCTTTGTCTTACTTTGTTTTTGGACGTTAAAGTCATTCCAAACCTGAATTCATGAAATAAACTTTAAATTCCTCTTAAATGGTATGTTCTGTACTATTTCATAAGTGTTTTCTTGGTGTAGCGCAAAAAGCTCAAAGCCCAATTCTCATCTCCACCAATACTGTACCATCCCTTTAATGTGCCTTCTTTCAGACAGGAAATTTCTGTCTGAAAGGAGATACCTTTTCTTTTGTCAATTATTCTTGCTCAAACTCATCGTTTTATTTGCACTAGTTTTGGACAGACTGAGTGTTTATATAGTGTTTTTATCATTACACCTTGGATTCCCCAAAAATAGTAAGCAACGAGTTCAATCAACAGGCTAATTCCTTCTGCATCAAATTGGTCTGCGTACTAGTGATAATACTGAATATTAGTAGAATAATTCTTTATGCGATCGATCGTACAGAGAAAAATAGCACAATGAAACGGCTTTATTTGAATCTCTTATTTTTTGTGCAAAAGCAAATTTCAAGTCGATCATGAAACAATATCTACTGTAATTAAAAACAAACTACAACAAAAATTTACAACCTGAATTTGAGCTTGAACTTAATTTTGTTCCATGTAAAAGAAAACAAACATAATCATTTGTACAATAACAAACTGAGGACAGGGAACGAGTACACGAACATACAATTAAAATAACTATAAATGAAACATGGAAACTAAAAAATACCAGGGTATTGTCAGGGTAGTTCCCAACAAAACGAAAAAGCAACATCATTGAGAGAGAAAGAGAAAGGAAAGAAAGAACGAATAAAGAAAGAAAGAACGAAAGAAATAAAGAAAGAAAGGTGGGAGGTAGTGAGGGAGGGGAAAAAGAAAGAAAGAGAGAGAGAGAGAGAGAGAGAGAGAGAGAAGAGGAAGGGGGAGAGGTAGTATTGCCCCGAATCGACCTTTGACCTTTCTGCTTTTTCGCTCTGGTTGCAACTAATATTGGAGAAGATGAGTTTCACGCAATGAATGCTTACAATTTCCGAAGAAGGTTGATACAATTCTGCAACAGTAGACATTTTTTTTTTGAAACTGTAAAATAATAGAACCACTGATAACTAAAATCACCAATTAGGAGGGAAATGTACACGAAACTTCTACCCAGGAAATGCTGTGTATATATAGTATTATTTCGGCAAGGACAAAAGTATAATGCTGAGATAATAACTTTTCTTGCACTTTTAAAGCTACATGTATTCCATTTACTTTCTAATCTAAGCCTACTCTTTAGGGCCTTACGCCTATAACATTAAACATAATTTGTTAAAGGGATCGTGCAGTTTTGGTTGAGACCTAATTTCAGGTTTCTAACATTTTTTGGTGAGATAATGAGAAACCTCTTATGAAATATGAAAGAGCATGTAATTCTATGAGCAATTCAACGTTCATTTGATGAAAATTGGTTTTGAAATGGCTGAGATATCCAAAAAAGAGTGATTCTAATAAAGTGTGGGACCCACACTTTCTTACTATTGCTTTGTTTTACTTTGTTTTTGGATGTTTCAGTCATTCCACACCCGATTTTCATCAAATAAACTTTGAATTCCTCTTAAAATGGTATGCTCTGTACTATATCATGAGTGTTTTCTTGGTATCTCGCAAAAAGCTAAAAGCCCAATTCTCATCTCCACCAATACTGTACCACATCCCTTTAAACTGTACAAGTATGTACTTAGAATAATGGTGTGTTGTCTTAAAGGAACACCACTTTTTTATCCACTTCCGATGACGCCTCTGACTTAAACTTCACCACGATTAAGAGAAAATGATGTTTGCCTCCCGTCTCGCAAGGGCGTGTACAAGTTAAACAGAGGGGAGATGGAGGATTTCAATGTTGTGATTCAGAGACTCGTGACGTCACGGATGGTAGCACATTGTACGAAGGCGATGGAGCGAGAGTCGGTGTGCCCCCAAGAACGGGCGTGGTGCGTCGGTATTCTGAAAGCTGCTTAACTCATCCATGGACAACGATGGAAGGTGAAGGGGTCCGCATGGGGGTCGCATAGTGTGATAATGGGTTGGAACAACATAGGGACATCTAGCATCACACGTGAAGCAGCGTTTCTTTCTCTTATATGGGACATATACCTTGGAAATTAATTACCGCTGTGATTGATCAACATCACCTTTAATGTGAGTATTACTTTGTAGCATATCAGAAACGTTGAAGAGGGTAACGCATAAACGTACACGAAGATTAAAGGAGAAAGTGAAAGCGATACGCCCATGTAGAAAGAAAGAGAGCAACTGCGAGGGAGCAAACGTAACGTGCATATCAATTATGTATTGTAAAGTGGAGAAAACAGCGATAGAGAGATATAAAATTCCAAATTTGTGTTGGGTCCATAGATTCAAATATCTCTGACTATATTTATCCTACGTTGATCCGAGAAGAACGGATAATTGTATAGTAAGACAACCGCATGAGGTGATAAAATGTTTTTAAAAAAGTAAAACAATGGTACAAAACCCCAAGATTTCGTAGACATCACTCTACAGTATAATCGTTATATTATCAACTTTCACTTTGTGTCTTATTTGGTAGAAACTCTCAATAACTATTCCGGAAGAGTGCCAGTCTAAGAGAATACACCATTTGCGACAAACTAAGATAGCATACAAATAGAAAGTTGTAATTACTATTCTTTGGCATAGGACTAAAAACTACAGCAAAATGCAAAGCAATTGATGTCAATAGTTGGCCTAGTCAGCTTATAGGCGTACGTGACCTAAATGACAGAACAGAAATTCAACCATCAAAGTAATTCTGAAAGGGATGAAATTACCTCAAGATAACAATAGGAACAGCTGAAGGTTCAAAAGGCTGTAAAGCAATGAACAAAAACGAGCTAAGACGCACTGATCATATCAATCAGGTTATGATATAGGCATTGGTATTCGTTAAAAATTCCCAGTCATTTCGATCAATGTCTGTCAATATTCAGATAATTTAATCAACCCTATCATTGGACATCTGCTTAGATATGGCCTGAATTATTTCGGCAGTCCAGAAGTAATCAGTCCGTTTCTTTTAAGTGCTGTAAATGACATTTTAGATTCAGATTCAGTATCGACGATTTAACATTACGTTTATGCAGAGTGCAAGTCCATGTGACGCACTGATGTGTGTCGACAGGAATTTTGTTGCCTTTTCACTCTTTCCCAATTTGGTACATTCGTGCATTGGTCTGCAACTTTTTTATTTTCCTTTACCGTCTTCTCATTCTATTTTTCCCCTCATTTCCGTTCGTATTCTACTTCTGTCCTCTTTTCTTTCTTTTCGTTCTTCTATCTATGGAATCTGCCTCCTTCAGTTGTGAACATTCTTGCAGAAAGAATGTAACAATGCTTGTGTGTCTTGTGTGAGTTGAAACAGTAGTGACTTATAGGTGCTCGTAAGCACTTTACACCCTTGCAGATTTCGTGCATAAAACCCCGTACCCGCTTTCCGTTCAACTATTATTCATGCTGTAAAGCCTGGCCCCTTCTTTTTTATTACGTAATAATTTGACTTTACCCCCGTGTTGTCAGCATTCGGTCCACTCTCCCGAATAGTAAGGGTTCGGTCAATGGATTATTCTAAAAGATCTGTCTTTTGTTAAAGCTTGTATGGATGCTTCATGGGTCGTGCAAAGATTTAAGTCACCCCCCCCCCACCTCAAAAAACAAGAAGAAGAAGAAGAAGAAGAAGAAACAGAAAGAAAACGAAACCCAGAATCTACACAAGCATTTGTCAAGTGGGTGGCAGGTTATTGTCACAGTGTATGGGACTGTAAATCCACGAGACATGTATTATGGTCAAATATGTCAGCGTTTCGTCTACACGCCACCTATAGTACATACCTTAGGCTGAGAAAGAACTCGGTAAACATCACACATAATCGTTATGAACAGAAGAAAGGCGTACGTTTGCATTGAGGTTCATTGTCCCTTATGGTCGTATGGCGTCGGGTGGCAGCAATCATGGATGCAAAATACCAGTTCTGTCTACCAACATGATTGTATAGAAGTATATCACTCAACTTTTTAACAGCGAATATGCACAATCTTATTTACTTGATAGTATCATATCAGAGCACTTCAATCATAAAACATATATAGATAATTATAAACTTTAACATATATAGATGATTTATGATGTTGGTGTGTGTGTGTGTGTGTGTGTGTGTGTAGCAAATCACTTGCTCTCTCTTTTACATACATATACATACAGGTGTATAATTATGTACACACTGTATGTGTTGTTTCTGTCTCTTAAAGGACAAACATGTATGATTATTGTATAGAAATGAAGACTTTCTCAAGGATAATTGAAACTCATTTCCATTCTAAGGTTTTGTAGAGGTTCGTGTTCGATCACGTGACCGACAAAGAGTAGAATCAGCCAATCTATGTGTCTGGACCAACTACCTCTCCCTTTCTTTCTCCATTTTTGTTAGTAGGAGAGCCATGGGGCTACGGCGAACCTACAGCTGCATCCTGGGGATCATCCTCATAGCGTACGGAGTGGTGCTCAACCTATTGGGCGCCATGGCGTCTTTTCTCCACCCCGGCTCCTACCACCACGGCGCCATGGGCACGCCCATGTGGAGTGGTCTTGCGGTGAGTCGGTATACTACACGTGTATCAACCATTACAGGGCAATGCCAACTTTGCTGGGTTGTTATTACACACAGAAATTCTAATGATCAGAATTCCAAAAGACATTTAAATCCCCCCAAACAAGATAGAGCTTTACATAATACTACTATTATTCAATTGCATATCATAGAGATTGTTGTCTTATAAAAATACGGAGGCATGTATTCTATATTTCATAGTCTCTTGAATAGAAGTCTCTTGTATGAAGTAACCAAAGAACCACTTTAATTTAGAGCACAACGTGTAGGATATTAGGACCTATTAAACGCTAAACGACCACAGATTTAAACATAATATGTTACACCACCTTTAAGTTCTAGTACTCTATACCATATGTTGTGAGATCGTAACAGTAAATCTTGATACTTAAAAGTGTGTCGAACTGGGTCCCACTCAAACTATTACACTTTTAGTTTAGGTCTACTCTATTAGTGCAATGACTAAACTATTCAAAATTTGACCTTCCCATTCGAAATGGTCTTTTGGCATGTTTGGATCGAATAAACTAACATCCTTCAAGGCTTATTGTTTGTTCATCCTCACTCTACAATGTACATCAGCTGAAGGGTGTGTGCATTTCCCAATAACTTGGTGGAAGAGGGAACAATGGCACAGACGAATAAAGCCCATTATGCCTTTTGTTTGTTAGTTTGTTTCTGTCTAAATCCAGCTTCTTAACCAAGATACAAACAGCGTGTCATATTGATTATTTTAACGGGGTATAATAGCGTCGCAAAAGCGATTTTTCTCTGTAAACCCATTGAAGAGAACAATATTGACCCGATGATAGGGTCTTGAGCAGACTGGAGTCAGTGATACTTGGTTTGCAGAGTAAAGATCAATCAGTGAAAGATCTAGTATCTGTCGACTTACGTGTATTTTCGTCATGCCACGTCTTTCCATCTGGATGAGCAGATTAAAATGAAAGACATTCGCGATTGACTGTTTTAATGCGTCCTGTGATATAATGATAATACATACAATTTCTTTAGCGTCATTCTCTACTCCGATTAAAAGCTCAAGGAGCTTTACACCAAAACAAAAAAATACTGAAAATACATACACCATAATAGAAGAAGATGAAAAAGAAGACATGGATAGATGAAAAAGAATACATGGATAGAAAACCCTAAAGATTAAATGTATGTCAATGTTCTCAGGGCAGTTACTTCTCTCCCTCACTTACAGATTAATTTTAGAGAGTTGTGTGACTGTGAATCTATATTACGGCAGATTGTAAAAGAATATACTGAAGTGCGCATCGTAATCACAAAAAGGGGAGAAATAAGTTGATCGTGGCATGAAATTCGTGATAACATAAATTAAACCTAAAGTCGAAATCTGTCAAATATTTACATGTGATAATTATGTATTTTATATTTCACAACTTATGTAGCAAGAGGTCTTGGACATTCAACTTTACACCTCGAGCATTTCGAATAACTTTTTTAATGTAACAGCAGCGTTTTGTGATGATTATACACGTATCATTAATAACACTATGTTTTTCATCTTTAAAGGGGATGGCTAGTAACTGATCAGTGTGAAATAGTGGGAATGCTGGGGGATTCATTTCAGAGTACATTATCTATCTATTGTTGTGTGAAAACTGTTTGCTACAGAATGGTCTCATATTCAAGTAATGTGCAGTTTAATGTTTCCAGGTTAGCATGCCTGTACAGTGACGGGGCCTTACGTACTCTTAAAGGAATCCCACAATCATCCCCCAGCATTCCCACTGATTCCCACTGATCAGTTACTAGCCATCCCCAACAGAAGCTATACTGTAAGTTTGACTTTTGTGAATATGTTTGTTTGTTTTTTGTTTTTTGTTTCCTCCCCTAGTTCATCATCTTTGGCGCCATCAACGTTGTAAAGTCGCTGGAGGACAAGAAGGAGGAGGTATAGGCTGAGAGGACTATAATCTCTATCTACCAAAAGTATTTTAACGGACAATCATCTCATTGACCAGTCGCTTTGAAACAAACGTGTCGCCATCTTACCATGCACATTATAGACCATAATTACATACTTAACTTTTGAGCTTGCAACATCACGTGACCTTGACGTCATAGGTCCTATAAACAGCGTTAAGCCTTTAACATACAAATTCGAATGTTGTGACACATTATTTTTTCTTCGGTGTGTCATGTTACAATGTAACCTCTAGTGTGCAACGTCTGCTTATTTACCACTTTTTCATCTTAACTTTCTGTTTGCAGAAGTTGAAGTTAATTTTTATGCACAATTTATAGATTACACAGAGAGCAAAAGGGATACGGAAAATGCAAACTAGATAGGTAAATATGCATGAGTGAAAGTAATGCTTTGTTAATCAAACCACAGCATACATTCAAAGTGACCGTTGTAGAGAGAGAGAGAGAGAGAGAGAGATGGAAAGACAGACAGACAGACAAAGAAAGTTGAGATACATTATTAAGATTGATATAGCAAGATTTCATTAAGTAACAGTTTATTTTTCGCCGAAATCAATTATACTATTGGGACTTTCACGATCCGCCAAAACCTTTGCTTTCGATCTGAGATAGGTCGTGACGCTGTGTATACTGTCGCCCTGTCTCAATATCTAAATTAAAAACATAATGTCAGACCGCTTTTTTTTTTCTTCCCTTTATCTTTCTTTTCGGGGATTAAAGCATGGATTTTCCATTCTGCTACCGATTGTCAATGTTCTGGTCGTGCTCGTGTCTGGTGTGTGCATCAGTTTGACATCGTGGGCGATGTCGGCGCCTGGACTCACACTTCTCACCGGAAACAAAGTCTCAGAAATAACTCTGACTTTGGTGGCGCCCTCCAACAACTCCCAGACGACGGAGAACGCGGGAGAACTGCAAATGTCACTCCTGCCGCTGTATTCTACAGTAGTTGTGGCGAGCGGCGTGATTCTTGTCATGGCTATGTTGGGAGCGTGCATCGAGTGCGTCATCATAGCGGCGTTCACGCCCTCAACGAGCAAAGAACGACAAGCGAATGACGCTCCCCACTGGGACGAGCGCGACGGACTTGGACCGCAGTACCTACCACCGCCAGCTGCGGCAGCCGTTGACGAAGGAAAGCCCCAGGCGTATCTCGCTGGCGACGCGGTAGGAGAAGTGATGTACGGCAACACGCCGCAATTCGTGAATACTGTTGATCGGCAGAGTTTCCGCCACAACGTCGACCCAGCGCTGCCGGTGTACAATGGAAACATACCTAGACTACAAGGTCAGCCGCAGCAACAGCTGGAACAGCAACAACAGCAACAGACCGCATATCAACAGCGCCACCAAGTGGTTCAACGAGGGGACAAGCCTAGGGACCGAAGTTACCTCTACCGCGTACCGGTACGAAAAATTCATTATACCATCACAGTGAACCCTCGTGTTATGTAACCTAATATTAATGTCGGTAAATCCACCACGATTGCAATGAAACTGGTCAGGAGGGGATAGCACTTTAGTAAAACAACGAATATTGAGGTCCATTTGAATGTAGATATAAATAATAAATTTGAATCGGAAGGAAACAATGGTGAGCAAAAAAAAAAAGAATAGCAGCGAAAATGTTAATAGCTGTACACTTATAACTTTTATTCCGAGTCTTTGTTTTTCCGAGAAGGTGAAGAAGAAGAAAAAATAACTTCTTCAAATTTGAGGTTCTTCTCTGCATGCTCTGCACAACACAAAACAATAGATTTAGAATTAAAACAGATCACAATCCATACATACAAGCAATCTTGCGCACTCATTCGATGGCTATCCCTAATTATAAAACATATTGCCCTCCTACCACTGAAAATGGCGCGTAGTTCAAGATAGATAATCCAGCATGTATTATACATTTTTTGTCTTCTACCGCACAGGAGGAACGACAAGAAGTAGATCGACCAGTGCGTCGTCCCAACCCGTACTTCTACCTATAAGGACCCACAACCTGCGCTCATCGGGATTTCAACTTGATTCGACTTGAGGACATTCTTCATTTTGTGTCCTTTTCCCTGCTGCATAAAGTTTGGTGCTCGTCAAAAAATGAAGGCATACTTATTTCGCATGCGCAGATGTGGGAAACCTGACTTCCCCCCCCGCATTGTTAGTGGAATTGCTGTAACCCTCTGTTACTTCAAACAAAAAGGATCTTTCCCGCATATTTCACGGTGACAATTACCAGACGCATTGACCAACTCAGTGTTTTCGAATCAAAATGCTTATACATGCTGTACAACAATGAACTTGTTTATAGGCCCTATCTCGAGCTAGCCTTTTGCCAAGGCCCTCTCACTCTATGATGGCTATAACGGACGAGCGTAGTGTGCCCAGCCGAGCGGAGTGAGCCCAGCCGAGCGCGAGCGCTGTTCAACTCTTAAGTCAGTTTAGCTCATCACTTGGTTCAGGGAGGTGGCAGGCATGCACCTCCCTCCTTGGTTCGCCCTCGTTCGCTTACCACCATACAACGAGAGGGCCTTGGCAAAGGGGTGGGTTTGGGGAGGGGGTATTTTGAGCCGACAGGACATAGTCACTTGTCCGATGTTGATGTCTTATTCTTTTTTTTTCCCGCGTTGCCCTTGATAGGATCGGCGACTTTATCTCATGAACAGAGACTTAGTGTATATGTCGATCTGTTCTATGTCGACTTTCAAGATCATCTTTTTCATCTTTTTTTATTGCGTCAACATGTACATCTTTCAATGTTTATTATGCAGAATGTGAATACCACGCTATCCAGTACATAAGGTCTCTCCACTCTGCGTAATGCATTATGTACAGTATCCTATTGTGTTTTGTTTTGCTTTTTTAATTTGCTACAATGATTATCGTCTGAGTCGGTTGAGAACTATTATGTATTTCCAACCATACTACTGATTTGGGACACTTTGCAGTGTCGTTTAACCATCTAAAGGCCGTGTCACACCTTTCCGGGCACGCCTTGCGTGCGAACTTGCAAAGAACAATTTTTACTACCCGGAGGTCCCCGGAATGAGCCGCACATGACAGTACCAAGCACGTATCTCACCCGTAGTCACCCGGAGGTGTGCACGCAAATCTTTCTACCCGCAACCATGTTTAGGCCCTGTCACACCTTTCCGGGCAAGCTATACGCAGGCTTGTTGCGTGTAGGGATTTTCCAGCATACCGGCAATTTCTGAGGGCGAACAAGGATTTGGGCGAGTCAGCGCATTATCTTACTTGCTGGACGCGTTCTACTTAAATTCTACTTGCGGGTATACTGTGTGACCTTTGTACCAGTCGCGTGGGGGCTGAAAACTCAGTGAAGGAATTCCTCTGAAGGAATGGCAAAGTCCCATGGAATGTCATTATCTCGGCTGCATATGGGACTGCGAAGTACCTGCGTGGGAGTTGCCTGCGAAGTGCCTCCTACTGGCGTTCTGCGTGGACCTCTCCGGGCATCCCCGCGGCTCACCCGGAAAAAGTTTTGGTCATGCTCAAAACTTGGTTGCGGTTAAATCGGACTTGCGTGAGCACCTCCGGGCAAGTACAGGCGAAGGTACTGTCAGATGAGGACCAACTGCGGAGAGCTCCGGGTAGCAAATGTGTTTCCCCGCAAGTCAAGCCGCAAAACTTCTCCACATACGGTATCACAAGGCTTTGAGCATGCTCAAAACTTGTTCCGAGTGGGCCGTGGGGGTTCGCTCGCAGAGGTACACGCAGAACACCAGTATAGGAGACCCTTGCCGGCAGCACCTCGCAGGCAACTCCAACGCAGGTACTTCTCAGTACCCTTAAGTCGCTCGTAACAGAAAACGGATCGGTTTCAGAGCTCTCACGCAGGTCACACGGAATGCACGCAAGTAGAAGCTAAGTAGCACGCGTCTTAGGTAAGAAACAAGTGCGAAAATTGCAAACATTCTTGTTCGCCCGCTGAAAATCTTCTACGTGCTGGAAACTACCTCCTCGCCACAAGCCCGCGTAACTTGCCCGGAAAGATGTGACACGGCCTTAACACAAGCGAGGGAACAAAAATGAAGATTAATAAAAAAACAAACAGCTTCCCACAACAAACAAAAACAAAACGTCGGCACAACAAAACAAGGGGAACTGGATAATCAATAGTTCTCTGAGTTGATCAAAACCGTTATCTCTGTTGTTAGTGTTGATTTAGTTGTTATATTTTGATTTTGGCTTCTTGTCCGTGAATATGAATTTTGCTTTCGTGAAATTGATTCTCGTTTTCAAGGCTATTTCATTAATTCAAGATCAATGATATACGGAAAACTTTTATTTTTATAGTATATACCCACATGAAAGTTTCTTTCGTTCCTTTCTACACCAGTTTTAGTCATGTCTATCTATATGTTCTGTTATAATCATTCGTATCCAACAAATCATGCTCTTTAAGAAGAGAAGTTATTTTGATTTTTATTTTTCTATGAACAGATGTTTCTGCCAATAGACGTCCTGCATGGATGGTGTCGATTTAATTTTTATTTTTGTCATGTCACATGAGCTCTATAAGTTTTTTTTTTCATTATTTCTCTTCTTGATAATTTCTATAACCGTAATCATAATTGTATTTTTTGCTTCAGTTAAAATTAATGATACCAGTCTGCCTTTGATTTTTGACATTGCATTTCATGTTGTACAAAAAAAAAAAAACATGTATATCACAGTACTAACACCAAATGTAATACAGTTGAACCTATTAGTATGAAATCTAAACGGTATGGTTTACTTCAAATGCATGGTTTTAATTGAGTTCACGAGGGAAAAATAGCCACAAAGTGTATATCTGACTTGCAGCGTTCAGTATTGCGGGATGTTCAGTCTGTCGACAATAGTCGACGTATATAATGGGGAGATTGGTTCTATTTAATACAGATTACAAATCATTCTATATTTTCAGGTCTATTAAGCAAACGAACGGAGAAATGTGTTTCATTTTCTGTGCGAGATGGGAAACAGAAAATCAGGAATTTATTAAAAGGACAATTTTGTAATAACTTCGCCCATCGTTAGGGTATGGACGAGACAGCACTGGGTACAGAAAATTGGCACACCTCACTGAGATGGGGCAAGTTCTTATACACTATATATCAACTTTACGGTACATATTTCAATACCGTGAAGAAGACACGTGTCCAATAAACACTCAAAATCTAACGGTGCTATACTTCCACACAAAAAACAAACAAACATACGCCCAAAACTTCTTTCACATACATTCCCATCATTAACTGAAAAGGAATGGTTTTGACGTAATAAAGGAATATCGATTATTCAACCGGTTTTTTTTTTTCCTTTTTACTCAGCAGAGAGGTGAAAAGCGATTTTTTTTTTCACTTAATCCAAAAGAGGATGTTCAGGCATGATGAAAATTCGCACACAGAGATCGTTTGTAAATATTGTCTGGATGTGATAGGGCTTTTAAATCAAAATTGATTATAATTATGATTGCTTCTTTAGATTTTGAGAAAAATCGTGATCATGACTATCATAACAACTTATATTCCCGTGTAACATTAACTATAGACCCAGTCTCCCCTGTTATACTCAACGTGTCACGCCCATTTACACAAAATGGAAATCAATCTACCGATTATTCATGGATGATACTGTAATAATTTACATGGAAATTTGAGCTGTTTACGTGAATTATGTGACCATTATGACTTAATTGTTAAGAGCAGAATAAACGGATAAACAAGCTGGTTGCTGAGTGTAACCTCGAAGACAGTCGCGTGTTTTCGGTTTGTGCATGGTTGAGTTTTCAAAATTACCCATGTCATTATTATTGTAATGCAACTTGCAGGGTGAGAGAAAGAGATAGAGAGAGAGAGAGAAAGAGAGAGAAAGAAAGAAAGCGAGAGAGGGAGAGAGAGAAAGAAAGAAAGAAAGAGAGAGGGAGAGAATTAAAAAGGGGGAGGGAGGGAAAGAGAGAGTTACGCAGTCACTGGGGAAACAGATTTAAAAGAGCATGCCGCTTAAGGGGTAATTATTAGGATATAAGAAAATACGTTCTTTCACCACTTTAAACGCACGCACAATCATTAGAAACGGAAACACTAAACGATATCAAATGGGTTAGTCAAATACCGATTAGTGATTGGCTAAACACAGTCACGTGATGGAGACACATTCGTTATGTTCGCCATGGGCGAACATTGTTGTAATGTTCTCCCATGGGAAAACATTTTCACGTAACAAATGGCAGAATGCCTAAGGACAGCGAGCGCACAGTGAATTTGGCTCTGCGCGCTACGCGAGCGAGCGATCGAGTGCGTTGTCCTGGTGGTTGACGTTGACGTATTTGACGTACATTTTGTATTTGACTAACCCATATAATATAACAGATGATGACTTTTGTTGTCGGGAACATGTACAAAACGTTCGACCCTCAGGGTTTGAAATGCTATTTCGGGAGGCTATAAGTTCCTCGACTTCGTCTCGGGACTTATAACCTCCCTCAATAGCATTTCAAACCCTTCGGGTGGAACATTCGGTATGTTTCCTCCCCCGCCAGTCATCATCTATATAATATGGGTTAGTAAAATACATTGTATGGAATAGGCAAATTCATCCTATCGATTGCGTGAAAAATATGACCGTTCAATCGTTTGGTATCGTTTGTCATTTGTTACGTGAAAATGTTTTCCCATGGGAGAACAAGACAAAAATGTTCTGCCCATGGGCGAACATAACCAATGTGCCTCCATCACGTGACTGTGTTTAGCCAATCACTAATGGGTATTTGACTAACCCATTTAATATCAATCTATGTGTAAAGATGAGAAAACTGATGGGGAGAAGTCAATAAATAAAAGACAATCTTATGGAACACTGTGTGTTACAAACATAACAAAAAGTTTGTATATTTAGTATTTTTCTCGCTGTCGGACAACGCATTATGCATGTTATGTCACTATCAGACACCCGTGCAAATAGACCAGTATGGCCCCATCTTCAGCTAGTATGAGTATCATAGGTATGATAGGTGTCTATTGCCTTTCCTGAATCCAAAATGTATCACTCTTTCAAGTGGTCTAGAAAGAGCAGTGGCGAATAAGACATCACACATTTCCCGTGACTTTGAGTTGGTCACTGTCATTAAGATACATGCATATAATGTAGAAGAGTAAAGGTCTGTAACTATATGGCAACAAACCTGAAGTAATTTCTGGCGCTGCATCACGTTTTGCATTCATTTGTACTCATGCCTGGTGCTGTTCGTTATTCCGAAGGTTCGTTATTCCGAAGGTTCGTTATTCCGAAGGTTCGTTAATCCGAAAATGAAAAAGGGTTCGTTAATCCGAACATTTGTGGCGTTATTCTGAAGGTTCGTTATTCCGAAGGTTCGATAATCCGAAAATGAAATAGGGTTCGCTATTCCGAAGGCTCGTTTATCCGAAAATGAAATAGGGTTCGTTATTCCGAAGGTTCGTTAATCCGAAAATGAAATAGGATTCGTTATTCCGAAGTTTCGTTGATCCGAAGTGATAGGGTCCGTAACGAACCTTCGGTAGAACGAGCTTTGTTTCATTTTCGAATTAACGAACCTTCGGAATAACGAACCTTATTTCATTTTCGGATAAATGAACCTTCGGAATAACAAACCTCATCACATTTTCGGATAAACGAATCTTCGGAATAACGAATCTTCGGAATAACAAACCTTCGGAATAACGAACCTTCGGACTAAAGAACCTTCGGAATAACGAACCTTCGGAATAACGAGCTGTAACCCTCATGCCTTCCACGCATCGTCATTAACTCGTCATAGACGAATAGATACAGACAAATTATGTTATATAATACACTTGTGACCAAAAAAAAAATAATAATAATAAGAGTACGAAAATTAGAATCTTCACTAAGAACCACAATGTTTCCCGTATGTCAATAAGACTATAACGCATTTTATTACGTGTATTGTGCATTTCTGTACTCTCGTCAGGGGCGGATACAGGAATTCCATAAAGGGTAGGCCAGTGTAGGAAATTAAAGGGGGGAGGGCGCACGCGCCCCCATTTTTTTTTTCTTATGTTTAAAAAAATTAAGAGGGGGGGGGGGGGGCGGGCGGTGCGCCCCCGCCTGTATGGATCCGCTACTGCTCGTGTACTTGAAAACTAGCAATTATAGCTATATTAATTGTATAGTAAGTCAGCCGTCCGTGCAACCCAAATTCATTTTTATTCGATACCTCACTATTATTACCTAACAAAAAAAAAAAACAAAACAAAAACCCAGCAGTTAACTCTGGGAGAATGCGGTACACTATCGTCCTTTAAGAATGAAACAGCACTGACTATCACAACTTCCATCGCGATGGTACACTATTTAAATTATTATACCCCAAAGTTCATTTCAAGCCAAGGTCATTACAAGTAAAAGTCATCTTGATTTTGAGTATTTCTCCTGTCATCAACAGAGCATTAACTTTTACACATACATGCATTTGTTAATACAAAACTAGAACCCACATAAAGTTTATAAATTATCATCAAAATATCGATTAATGTGTGAATATATCGATAGATATCAAGGCGGGGGACAGAGTTAATCTATAAGTCCCTTCGTTTCGCTGTCCTTTGCGAATTTTATTTTCGTTTTGTTGGTCACTTAAAAACTTAAGACCAACTTAACATATAATTATAATCATACTGTTGAGTCGAGGCGCTTAGGTGTGTGTTTGTGAGCATAAAAATTATTATGACATGTATTGTCTTTATCTCACTATTTTTTTCTCTTAACTATATCTTCTCTCACTCTCGTTCACTTTCTAAAAGTTCTTTACTGCGCTGCGCTTATTATCCATTTTGTATTAACGTATTCCACGTGCCATGCAGTGGCGTATCCAGCTACAAATGTATATGGGGCTCCCGTTAATTATTGTCTTAATTCTGTTATTTAACTCTATAAAGCCCAAGGGGGGGGGGGCACATTGTGCCCCCCCCCCCTACCAGATTTTCATTTGCCACTCCTTCGTCCTTTATCCGATTTCAACCAAATTTGGTGACTTTTCCTAAGATCTTATTGCGAACATTTTGATATATAATTTAGCTATATTTGATGTTGCTGGTTGCCACGGTAACCATAAACTGACAACCATGTCAGTCAGATTTTGCATCTTTTTTCTGTTCCCATTTTATTTAACAGCATTACAATGGATGAAATGGGTGTTTCTGGGCTGAAATTTGTTGAAGGAGCAAAATTTGAAGTAATTATGGTCCTGGAAAGTTTTTCTTATTATTTCCTTTGTTTTTATGGGACAAAGGCATAAAACAATAGATATAACAGAGATAATTGGAAAAAAATAATATTGTCTAATGATTGCCCTTCTATTTTGTGTTATTTTGATTCCCTCACCCAAGTTATGCCTCTAATATCATTAATTTATCATATTATCAATTTGCAATCTTGAAATTCCACTATTATGCAAATATGAAGTGTCATAACTATACATGTACCCATTCGAAACATTTCATCTCAGGTCTCATAATGTATTATTATGTTGACATGAATAGCGCCCCCATGTGGTGACCTTGAGAAATTTCAACTGTAACAAATCATAAGCTTCCACTTGCTCACATTTGTGACAAATATGAAAATGATTGGTCTATAATAAGACATATACAATGAGGATAAAGAAATTATAAAGAAAAATCATGTTTTTAGCATATTTCCTATGTATTTCTTTACATTTTGGAAAATAGCGCCCTCCATGGATGACCTTGAGAAAATTCAAATGTACAGTCACATAGAGAATGAGTTACTCTACCCATGTGCCAAATATGACGATGATACATCAAAAAAAAATAACAAAAAAAAGTTATATAGGGGGGCACAATGTGCCCCCCCCCCCCCCCCCCCCTTGGGCCTGCGAGGGGTCAAAATAGCTTGGGCTTAATAGGGTTAAAAGAACGGCGCACGGGGCGTGCTCTCCCATGGAATTAACCCTTGTTTTTGCCAAACCTCTTTTTTTTTTTTATTGCTTTGCGCCCCCCTTACCGTAACGGAATTCCTGGATCCACTTCAGCATCATATACTATATAGGGTGCTTTCCGCCGGGTGATCGTTCAGAAACACTCACATAATACGTACTTTCATCCTTCTATTGCTTGCATTAAGCCCATTAAGCCTATAATATAGTTCTTCCAAAAGTGTCGCGAAATGTCAATATTATTATAGGCCTACGTCAAAACGAATCTTGAAATATAGTATATAATGTAATATAGATTTTTAATCAAAATTTCCTGCGAGTTCATCTGTTTGACAAATGAAATTTTAAAAAAAATATTTTGTCATCTTTATTGAATTTAAATGTCACGCGGTTAGAGTTCACTGTCACAATTTACCATTACTACATGGCCGGCGGGGGGCTCGGGCCCCCACACTTTTTGTGCACATTACAAAGAAATACATAAGGTGTCATCACTTTGGGCCCCCACACTTTTTTTAAACCCGGAAGTACGTAAGTGGCACTAAGTATATAGATAGAGATCTTGAAGTATGACTTGAAGTGTGAGCGCAGTAAGTTACCTTTTTTTTCTTTTTTCTTTTTTTTTTTTTTTGCTTGTCAGCTGGAGAAACCCGAAAATGGAAGAGGAGAGATGAGCTGACGACCTCTTGTTTTTTTTTTTTTTTGCTTGTTAGATCATGAAACCCGGAAGTGGGCCCCCACACTTTTGAAAACGCTCCGCCGGCCGTGCTATACAATGGTTTAGATGACTAACAACCACTAAGTATTAATATTTTATTCCGCACGTAAAATGATAAGTTAATTAATTTCATTTGATTTATCAAATTTAAATCACTCAAGTGGAGAGTGCTAGAGACCGGCTTCATCATAATCAGATGTGATACTGATATACAAAAACGATATACAGACTAGGCCTTTATTATAGACTTATCAGGATGATCTAATTATCACTGAAAATCATCCACGTCGCAGGCGGAATTTTTTTTTACGTGAAACATGCAGAATGTAATGAAGTCTCTGGTGCGGGAGATCGCTTTTATTGGATAGGCATACCGATTTTAGGGGCTACTTTTTTCAACTACACTCGGCAAAAAAAAAAAAGAAGAAGAAAGTAAACACCTTTTCCAGTTCATATTTTTCATAAAAGATTTTGATAAAAAATCATTGTGTCATAATTATACCATATTAAAGGGTATTCAATTGGTTATCAACCTTCGAGGTTTGTACAAAGGGAAACTTTACGCATGAGTGAACATATTCGCGTTTGTCCTCCAAGGCAGGAAAGTAAAAATTGCCAAAATTGATATGTTCAAATTCGTTTTCAAATGCCCCTAAAGATAGCAATGATCACAAAAGACCAATTACACGTATCAGACATGAATGAAATTATAGCAGAAATAAGTGTCCCAAATTTCCCCTTGTTTCTCTTTATGTTCTCAAACATAACCATAGTGGGGAAAGTGAAGGGGAACATAAGAATTTTCTTTCAAATTTGAAAGAAAATTCTTATGTTCCCCTGTAAAGGTGATAAAATGGACAGAATTTCTGCATTTCATTTTTGATTAAGGAATTGAAGAATGCATCAGACAAATTCAAGAAAAAAATATTTTTTAAATTTTCCCAATTTGGAATAACATTTCAAATTTCTACAATTTTTCTAACTATTGCTTCTCCTCTTATGTGTTTTAACTATGGATTAGACTGAAGATTCATAAATTCCCTTCGATTATTTTTTTCCTTTCTTTATCTTTAAACGTGGAGGGTTGCAGGGACATAATAGAGATCATGGGTATTTTTTTTTTCAAATTAATTTGCATTTCTCACTGTTATGAATTTTTCTTGGGTTCTCATTCTTACATAACAACTTGTCCATTAATTTGCAAATTTTACTTTTGTACCTTGGAAGAGAAAAGCGAATATGTGTTCACTCATGCGTATAATGTCCCCCCCCCCTTTTTTTAACCTTCTATAGGCCTACATAGCCAATTAAATAACCTTTGACCATTAATAACCAAATATACGATAAAGATGAACTTGAAAAAAGTGTTTACCGGTACTTTCTTTTTTGCTGAGTGTATTTAGAGGTTTTGTTACTAATATCAAATGTTGTTTTTATTTTATTTTTAAGCTGCAACAGCATTGAGGGGAAAAAAGTATGATTCCTTTGGCCTATTGTTCGCATTTCTGTATTTCAGTTTATAGTTTACTTTAGGGCCTATATAGGGCCTAGCTACCTCTGCAATTTTTGTTTTGCTTTGTTTCTTAGATTTTAGTTAGGCCCTACACTGTAGGCCTACAGGAAAACTCTGATGTTATCGCAATAAACCTTACAGCTCTGTGCATCCAACCATTGATTTGCAAACCACTGGGAGCAACGGCAGTATTATGGGGTATTGCTAATACCAGGGAGGTGGAAGGGCGATCCACCAGTCTGAAAATGCACTTTCACTCATAAAATGCAGGTTCTACCCCGGATAATCAGATATTTTCAAGCCGACCTTTATTAACCGATGCTGCCGAAGCACATTGCGATCCGCAAGGAGGCAAACCAAGCGGGTATCCGATAACCACACTGAACCACACACGCGCTACTGTTGTCAAAATGGCGTTCTATCACACAGCTTGTTTTGTGTTTACTATTATGATAATCTGCAATGCGATTCTCTATCCCACAATATTCAGCACGATATTTCGGCAATGGCTCGGAGGACCTCCCCCAAAACCAGAGAAGGAACCAATACCAGGTAAATAAGGACGGATGAGGTGTAACATTAGCTTTAATATTTAATGTTCTCCTCCATTCGCTGTTAGACTCGTTATTTACAATCGTGGACGGTGGATGCCGCCGTACCGCCACGGCGAGGACCCATTGCATTGCATTGCGGCTGCGGCTGTGTACATACTGCAAGAACTACGCGTTAGGGGCCTATCGTACAATACATGTAGGGGTTCTAGTAAGTGCAGCCCAAGTATAATTTGTATGCGGCTTTTTGTACATTTGATTGTTACAGCAGGTTCAGATCAAGCTCAGCACGGGTGGCTGCCTGATAACATAGCACAGCTAGTATTCTAGTAAATCACGTGACATTAGAGCTGTTTGCCTAGTAAAATACAGCACACGGATAGCAAACTTCTTCCATGTTATTGTTAATGTTAGCGATCACAATCGGTATCAACAAGATGATTTTTCTGTCGTTTTTGTACTTGTATTAGTTGTAACGTACTTATAGACAGGTTGGTAGTGCACTTTGCAGAAATTTTTGATAATTAGCTTTGATGATAATTGATAATTGCAAATAAAAGGGACTCTGTTTCAATGGACTTGGGGAAAAAAAAAAAACACCTGACCTAACGCTGTAACGGTCCTCTCTAGCCCTACGCTACGTTGTACAATCGTACTAAAATTTAAAGGACAAGTCCACCTTCATTCATGTACATGTGGATTGAGTGAATGCAGAGATATTAGCACGATTAGTAGAACACAACAGTAAAAGTTTGGGGAAAATCGGACAATCCGTTCAAAAGTTAGGAAACAATGAGGAAACAATGACTCAAACAGAATGATATTATTCATCACATATAAATGAAAATGCAACCTCAGATGAGTTGAGGAATAAAGGAGTGGTATACTGAGGCCCTACATGTAATTGCAGAGAGGGGACGATATACTTTACAATTGTTGTACTGCTATAAAGGACTCACTTCATTTGAATGATTGAATGGAATGGATTTCGGGTTCAAAATAAATTCATTTTTCTGCTTGTTTATCTTCCTTACATTTTTCTGAGTTTAACTGTTCACAATTTGCGATTCCCTCGTGTTTCTCATCATTCTTTACCATATACAATTTGCAAGAACGACAGCCCGGCCGTATCCGTAGCCCGTACATGTACAATATAACTAGACAGTCTATTTGCAAAATTAATTATATCTCAGGGTAATAATTACATCTAACAAATGACCTTCATCGATTGAGAAGTCTGGGTATACAATGTAGTTCTTGCTTGGGGTCGCGCATTATATTTTTTTGATGTATCTGTACATGGAAACAGAAAAAAAAATCAAGTTATCACACTTTGATACGAGCACTTTACTTTCAGGTACAAGTAATAAAGAATGTATGTTTTTTTTTAACAGTTTATACACTTCTTTCGGTTCTGCTGAGCTATTTATGTGCCATTGTATTCCTCATTCGTAACAAAATTGCCATTGCTCTTGATGTACAAACTTTCTGCCAAAAAAAAAAAAAAGAAATAAAAAAAAATAATTATACAAATATCCGTGTGAAGCAGAGTAATCAAATTATATTCTGATATAATATAGGGCCTAACTGCTTTAGAATAGCTTCGGCGACCTCATTCACACCATGATTAGCTTTCACTCATATCACACATGCACACATCGCCTCCGTTACTGTATCTCCACGGTCATAACCAGTAGTACACTCACTATAATATAACAAGCTATTACGTCTTTTCGTAACAAGACTGCTTAGAAAAACAAAAATGGTTCGAACCTGCCAGAATATATTCAGTCATTATTGCAATCATATATATGAAATCTAGCCCCAATATTACATTTCAAAATCAAAAGGATCAGCGATTTCGCAGGGCAAATGTGAGGAGATGTTTTAGTTGAAGAAAGTAGAAGGATGAATACGATCGACGCGATTGTGTTACATACAGTACTGTACACAGCACTGTACACATTTATACGTACGACGCGTCGGCTGCTAACATGTCGCATGGTCGCATCCAGACAATAGGCGGCGCTCTTGCTCCCTATTCCTTCCCATCGTCCCTTGCGTGAAGCTATTTGCGATAAGGTCTATAGCCGTAGTCACTACTGGATGAGAAGACTTCTACAGTGTATGATGTCATATGCGTACAACCATATAAAGAAAATAAAAGAGAATTTCACAAAACTTTACTTTTTGAATAAAGTGCACATTTCTTCGACTTGTTACTGACATACAATGTTAAGGGTAATTATTCCCCCTGCCTTCTGAAAGAGAGAAGTCAAGTGTTCTTTTTTTGTTATGTGAGAAAAGTGAAAATATGTTGAATTTTCTTTATTATTTCTTTATATCGTTGTACTCTTGTGACATCACAAGCTATAGTAGTCTTCTCATCCAGCCTTGAGTGAGCAGAAACTTCTAAAATTCATAACTTTTGAACGGATTGTCCGATTTTCCTCAAACTGTCATTGATGTGCTCTAGGCCTACTAATATTGCTGCATTCACTCAACCCACATGACTATGAGGGTGAACTTGTCCTTTAAAAAGGGGTCTAACGTTAGGGTTTCTACCACAAAGTCTTCCGCTGCATGCTGTGTAGGGTACAATCCAAGTTGAAATTAGATCTTTTCCACTATTTCGTCATGTAACCTTTAGGCTTTATGTGTACTGTACATATTTCAGTATAGGGCCTACATTTTAGGTCTAACGTAATACTAATAGTGCCAGTGGTTTCTAGAGTGAGTGTCTAGTTTGGCTTGGGTGTCCAACACATCAACACCCTAATGTTTTTTTTTCTATCAATACATACATTGGAAACTTGCAGAAAGTGGGAGGGCATTAAAAGACTATTGTCTTTCTAGAAGCCTGACAAGACAGGTGAATACAACTGTGAATAATAGACACTTAATATTTCACAATTTGCCTGAAATTTTACTCACCCTCTGATTTATACACTTGATGCTCTATTGATGCACTGTGTCTGGTAAGGAGTTCCAGGAATCCAGTTCTTGCAAGGTGCAAACAGAGTTTGTTACGTATAGACTCTATTAGATAGTTTTTACTTTCGTGCTACATGGCCTCTGGTTCTGACTTCTAGAGCTGCCTACCAATTGAGAAATTGGAGTGTATGGGTACTCTATCAAGATGTTTGCTGCTTTTCCTGCACATTCTGTTTCATGTTCTGTGCATTTCTTCTCCCCTACAGAGTACCCACCGCACATGCGTCCAGGGGGAGGGGCCCGAGGAGGCAGGATGAACATGGGGGCGGGGCCTGGCCCAGGGTCTGGGAAGCAACCAATGGGAGGGCCACGTCCAAGTGAGTAAACCAATCAACTTTTAAAGGAGTGTTGAAATCTTGCTAAGGAGGTGAGGCCAGTGGGATTTCAAGATACTGTTGTCAGTACACTCTAGTTCACTGTGTAACCACACTGATGTTGAAGGAAAATTAAGCCCATGAACATGTGAATTCAGGGAATGCAGTAATACTAGTTGAACACATGGATCAGCAAAGTGTGAGGAAGATTGGGTGATCTGCTCAACAGTTACAATTTTTCTTCTTTTTTTTTTTTTTTGGGGGGGGGGGTCAGTTTTGGTGCAGCCATTGCTGGATGAGAAGACTACAACACTTTTTGCCATCCACATAATGCACAATGATATACATTGTAAACACAATTCAACATCTCTCACTTTTATAATGAGAGAACACTTGACTTTAGTTTTCGGAAAGCAGGGGGATGATACTACTTTTAACATGTCATTAATAGGTTGAGGGAATGTGTACTTTTTAATGAAAAAATGAAATTTTGTGACATTCTCTTTTATACAGTGCACTCCCGTTGTAACGAAATGCTTCGGGACCGGCAGTTTTCTTCGTTATAACGAAATTTCGTTATAACCGAACAAATACAATATATAATGAAAACAAGGAACCACGTATATATCATATGTTTGCTGAATACTCATCGTACACTGGAAAGCTATGTGAAATGTGATGGGATATTTAACTGTAATAAACGCAAGTTCCCCTCAGAAACTGTGTGTGACACAAGGAGCGAACTCACAGTGGTGTCACCCATGCAGAGACACTATAAATGCTTGTTCCGCTACGTATTTTTGAAAGCAATTCGCATTTCGTTATAATGGAGCACATTTCTTTTGTTTTTATTTGTCTGTGGCGCTCGGAAAAGACTTCGTTATAACGGAAATTTCGCTATAACCATGTTCGTTATATTCACAAGCGAATTTTGTACCATAGACTTTAATGGTGATAATTTTGGGACCAGAAGATTTACTTCGTTATAACGAAATTTCGTTATAACCGTGTTCGTTGTAACGGGAGTGCACTGTATATGTATATATATAAATAAATATTTTGTTTATTCTGTCACATAATATCAAACTATAGCAATCTTCTCATTCAAGAATGGCTGCACAGAAACTTTCAAAGATTCATACCTTGAACGGATTGTCTGATATTCCTCACAGCCATTCCATTGTGACTCGCGTGACATTTATACAAAATTTTAACTTGTTATGGTCAAATACTTAAAAAATTCATTTTGCAGACATGTTTATTTTATATACATATTTCAATCAAGGTATGGACCCTTCACATTGATTCACAGAAATTTTTTATGTGAAGTCATTCTAGTAAGAGATACTTCACTATTTTTGTTGTGACTCGCGTGACGCCACACTATTGAAGATTTCTGACCTTACTGTACGTGAGTGAATTTTCGTAAGAAAGTACTTGTCCTATGTACACAGAATTTTCTGCATTCAATTTTGAGACATTAAGCAGTAAGTAGCCAAAATTTTATCAGGCCTTGACTTTTCCTTTCAACTCAGTTCGCATATAAAAAATGTGACTCGCGTGACACATGAGTGTGACTCGCGTGACGAGTATCATTCAGGACCAAAAGTCGAGCCTACTATAATGGTTTTATTGAGTAAAATGAGCCAAATGTTAAACCTAACATGTTATTTATGGTTAGTTTCATCACACATATCTTTAAAACAAAGAAATCATCTAACTCCAATCTCTGATGGAATCATGGGAACTCATAGCACATTTAATGCATAAAACATCCAGCAAAAAATCACTTGAACTTCTTTTTTTCCCTTGTCAAATCAAGAGTTCCAGAAAATCATTATTTTTTCAATGAATTTTCTTTTTCTTTCTTATTTACTATAATTATTGTATTAGCAAGTCTTCTATTCAAAATGAATCAAATTCAAACTTTCTTTAATTTAACTTGCATATATTTGCTTTTGGATTTATATGAATCCATTTAAGCTCTTTTTGAAACTCTAAAGTTACTTTGATGCACAAAGAATCTTCACTTCCTATAATAGATAATGCTCACACATACTGATACTCTTTTTCTTTATCTACCATTACTGAGTCTGATTTGAAGAATGATCACCATGTTTTGCTTACGGTTTTGTAATTATAGCAATTTACATGATACAGTATATACTATATTCAGTTTTCTTTGCCAAAGTGTCTTCTGTAGTTTGAAAAAGTTTGTCACTGCTTCATGGAGACAGTTTTCATGCCTAGTTTGTTGGGGCCATTTTATCTTTATCTTTTAGACTCTAATCTTTTCATTCATTTAAAGTCTTCTGTTGTTGACAAGATATGGCTTCTGTAATTTGCATTAGATGTCTGATTCAGGCTGCCATGGCTCTTTTATCCAACCAGTGGAATATGTTCCCCTTTTTCTCCAGGTGACTTAAAGTAATTGTCACTTCTGACCACTTAGGAGGCTTGTGCCATAGATGCTGCGGGGATGCTTTCTGCTGAAGGCAGCTGCCACCATCAGCCAATTGACTTTCCAATGGTATCCTCATTTCCACCATCATTATTGCCATTATCGGATAGATCACCACTGCTTCTCTGAGAAGTGAACCTTTTTGCGACAATATATTCACTTTTTTAAGGTGATATATTGAAGAGATGATTAAGTTATGTGGTGCAGCTATATTCCAAAGATAACAGGCAGGTACAAACCCTTAGAACAATCTTCAACTTCCCTTTGTTTATGATGAAAGTTATAGGAAGAGTTTCAAAAATTACAGCAAGACAAAATTCCTCAGCAGTGAAGATAGAGCACAAGTTTTGATTTTTCACATAGCTGCAGCTCTGTCGCTTCAGGCTTGCTCCACTCAACTGGATCTTTCCCATAACTTGTAGTGCTGAAATTTCACACTACATTGTAGGTCAATGCTGTTGTTTCTTCATTCAGCATAGGTAGGACACTGATAACAAATCTATTTTGAATTGGCTTGCAGGACCATCTAGCTATATCTTGACCAATGCACTTCACTGCTGACCACTTAAAGAAGTTCATCCACAAAAAATATAGTGTACAACATAATACTGTTTTGTCATGGTCTAAGTACGTAGGCCTCATCATTGATGATGACATGTAAATTTTCTCCTGGGGTCACATTATTGATGTATAGAGCTATTTGCACCTGATTCCAAATGGCAGATTGGACTTTATCTTAACTGGAGCATGAATGATTCTCAGCGAAGCCAATTTGGAGGACAGCAAAATCTGAGGGAAGATTTGAAGCCATTTCTTGTCATATTCATACAATTGATGTAACTTGCTGATTGTTGCCACTTTATGAAGCAATGTTTTAAGAACTTCAGAGAACTGGAGCTGAAATACAGTACAAGTAGATGTAATTTTCATAAAGAGTTCCTGATGCATTGTACTTTTTTGTTGATGAGGCCACCTACCTCCTACAAGTTTTTCTACTGACCAACCAAACGGAAGTTGACAATCCACTTAGCTATTCATTACTTATTATAACACTACTTATTTACCAATTAACTTAAAACATTTACTTTTACTGGCAAAATTAAACATTATATGATTTAGTTTCAAAGCAGAATCTATTTTTTAAAATCGCAATCATTCTGGTCTTTAATTTTCCCCAAACTTGTTAACTGTGACTCGCGTGACAACCCTAAGAAATCCTTGCGTGACTCGCGTGACACAATTGTTCTGGTGTTTTTTACATTGAAGGGGTTTACCTACGGAAACCTTATTTTCTGATATGACTGAGGACTCTAAGATCCTCATTATTCATCAGCTATAATTCATATAGTCTACTACTTTTTAAGCAATCTAAAATTTAGACTTATTTTTGTGACTCGCGTGACACATTTCGAGGGTGTTTTCAATCGAAAATATTGTCAAACCCATTACATATAAATGAAAAAAACAACTTGATATGGTAAAATGGGTATAAAATGAGACCTTATGTGAAAAAATTATGAATCTATAAATAATAGAACATGCCTTGAATATTAAAATTAAAAAAAGTACCAAAGAGGCATCATTTTTGTAGTAAATGTGATCTTTGTTCTTGGAGGTGTAACTCGGCTGTTAGGAAGTGAAAAGCATTGAAAAATTAGATTTACACCCTTTGATTATATACCTACTCAAATATGAATACTCTTTCTTAATTGCTAGAACTTGAAATTCTTAGGTCCTGGTGTCTAGTTACATGGAATGGCTGCTCACTCTATGCGGACATGTTGTAATAGCACTGCATTCACTTCATCTGCATGTACAAATATATGTCTGGCCATCTAAACCCATTTATAGGAACCACCACACTAAAGCAACAACAACAGTTAGGTGTTTGTATTAATTGCTTTGGGAGAACTCTCTTTGATATCTAGAGTTTGTACCTACACTGTTCTCTTTTGTATAGGGCAATTGTGAAACAACAATGGTAAACAAAAATCAAAATATGCTGGAAATTGTAAAGTGCTTCAAACATGTTTTACACTGATGTCTTGATAGTAAACATGCACTTGTTAGACCACAATGAGAAAAAAAAAAAACATTGTTTGTGTAGAGTCTCTTCAGAATAATGAAGATACACTTGTGTAGTGCTAAAATTGAATATGACAGCAAAATGTAGCAGAATTTCTGTTTTAACTTATAATATAGAATGAAAACATTAGATAACCCTAATGAGTAGCATGAGCTTACCAAGATTGCTGCGGTAAGGACCGAAATTTATAAGAGAATAACAAGAACAACAAAACCATCAATGTCTTGATTCTTGATTTTATCACAGTAGTGTACATTGTATACTCTTTTCTGTCTTCATCCTACTGGAATAATTTTTGCCCAAACTGTCTTTAATAGATGAAACATAGCCTTTTGTATGTTTTGCAGTCATATTTAACGCAATCTGATGAGAAAAAACTTATTTAGTTACATTCTATCAAAATCTAGCTTGAGTTGCCCGACCCATAGCATCGCCATGAAATGGTATCTGGAGATATGTGGTTGTTTTTATCTGCAGGTCCGGTTGACTCCTCGTCCTTCATGGCACAGTCGCAGCAAGAGTCATCTCGGGGCCGAGGCATGATGGGAACGGTACTTCCTGTCTACGCCGTGGGAATCTTCGTCTATTTCGGTTACGTTATCTACAAGGTAAGAGATTGATCCTAGGTACTGTATGTTACTGCCTTGCTAAAAACCCACAAAAAGTACGCAAAAGAGAATTTCCGCTTTTCTACACTGTTTGAAATAATACAAACTCTAAGCTTTGAAATGATACCTAACTTTGCAACTGATCGACAAATTGCCCTATATCGACGTAAATAAGCACTGAATTGATCAATAAAACACTGATCAGTTGCAATGAAAACATCTCGACGGAAGATTTTCATGATTTTGAATAATTAGGCAGTACCTGCTGCATGCTATAAAGGATTAGAAGCAACACTTGCTGGCAGGTGGAAGCTCGGTGGTCTAGTGGAGATGACGTCTGTCCGGAGATCAGGAGGTTGTAGGTTCGAATCCTACTTGAGTGTATATGCCCGTGATTTTTAATCAGGGAATGGCTACTACTAAAATACTGATCAATTCATTGCTTGTTTACATGCATGTCCATGTAGGGCAATAGTTGCAATGAAAACATCTCGAAGGAAGAATTTCATGAATTTGGATGCCTAACTTGTTCAAATTTTACAGTCCTATTAACCCATTCAACAAGTGACTGCAAGAAGAGGGAATTTGGAAGTGCAGCTTCATAGATAAGGGAGAAAAGACTATTAAAAAATTATGCATACTCAAGCATGCTGTCCTGAAGATATCAGTTGATATACAGTCTGTTTCCCTGCGCCCTCAGAAAAAAAAAAATGTTCCAAAAAATTGCTAATATTTAGATTTAGATTTTGTTTTAAGCCGGCAAATTTTTACAGTTGTTAGGAAAAGATTGCTCTCCCAGGT